>NC_088201.1:233439405-233739405 GCF_037126465.1 Ornithodoros turicata
ATAGGGGAACTCTGCAAATTTAGGACCAATATGATGTGGTAACCTTGCATGGCTCACTGCAGCTCTGACACACATTGAACAATTCCAGCAGTTGTGGCTTCAAAGACAATGAACGTTTGCTGTTGCACTGGGTATTCAAGTGTAGAGGATGCATCTCTAGAAAATTAATTAGCGTTCCTTAGTCATAAAGTCATAACTCGATCTCAACAGGAAGTATTCTCGTACCCTTCAAACAAGCTAGTAGTTTTCATCGGTTACTTCTCCTCTTGTTGACGTCATACTAATGTTCTGCACCGGTCCAAAGACTCAAAAAAATGTCACAAAGTCTGCAACACGTAACAAATCTGGTGCTTCCATCTGTGGACTTTCCATACCTGCTTTCAGCTATTTCTGTCATGTCAACATGAGTGCCTGGATCGCACATACGAAGCAGTTTTGCGCCACTTCAACACTGGAAGGCCCCTAAAATTAAATTTGTTGATGTTGACAACGTTGAGTACGGGACAAGTAGGATAACATAAGTTAAATGCAATACGTCGTCGCTCTATTATAATTTATACATGTGTGACGCCTGCACATACCTAAGACGTTGTGTTGAACTCGTCACCTCGGTGAAGCAAAATCACTGGGTACTGAGCATCAGTGTGCTTCGGACGTCTTCGCAATTCGCCTTCTACGGCAATTCGCCTTCTACGGCATCTTCGTAGTCATCGGCAGCAAAATGAGCGCAGCACATACCACACGACTGCTACATCTAATAACCGAGTGTTTTGAACCACATTCGTTTTCGCGCACTCTCCTGTTGAATCTTGTGGTAGAAACGCCTGCCGCCGATGGTGAACGAACATGATTTTTGCATCCCCGAACACCAAAACTACACCGGGCATATGTAGGTCTCTCGAATAACTGACACAACAACCACGAACATGTCATTCACTTCTCTTCGCGCGACCAACACGACCGCCCACGACGTAAACAATAAACGCGATAACACAGACGGCATTGCAGATGGCGCGGCGGATCGTAGCTCGTAGCGGCGAAGTAGCTGAATGCTTTATTAACGTAAAAGCTATGGAAGTGAGCGTCATTTTTAAAATAGTGTTTAGCTGTAAGATAATGTGCGTCAGCTCTGTTCTCTACAAAATTAACTCTCACGTGGTAAGGGATGACCAATCCCTGGGAGCCCTGGACCTGAAACCCAAGTTGCTCTTTTTCGCCGTTCGCTGGCAGCACCGTCCATGTTCCGGCAATCTTCAAAATATTTATACGTAAAAAATATGCCGAATTGAGAAGTAATGCTTTCTGTGTCTTATCAAACAACGATGTTGTGCACGACAGTGGGCAAAAATATGGGGGTTATTTTTCACTTTTCGGTCCCTTTAACTGTTGGAGCTTCGCTGTTCTTGGGGTTCTTTTTAGGGATAAGGACGATGAAGAATTGACGCATTGATGGCGGAAGCAGCTTTCTCGCAGCGATGTCGTCGAATACCAACTTCAAGATTGGGGAGAGCAAGGAAGCGAACCTTTTATAGAATGCTGATCAAATTCCGTCCGGGCCCGGAGCTTTGTTTCTTCCCAGCTTTCGGATAACTCTCTCTATCTCCCCCGTTGTTATTTCGCAGTTCGCTGCTTCTGCTACTTCTGTCTTTACAGTCGGCAAATCGAGGCCGCTTGTAGCATCGGTAACGTTTGTCCCAGTTGATGACGAGAACAGACCGCGGAACTTCTCGTAGAACAGTCCTTCGATTTCCTCTTGCGATGTCGCAGTGCCGTCTGGACTGTTCAAACATGTAATGGCGTTGTACGATCCCCTTTCTCTTTCCCGTAGGAGGAATACTTTGCTGGGCGTTTCCTCACGCGACACCGTGTTTCGCCGGCTCCGAATTGCTGCACCCCTCTATCGTTTTTCAAAAATTTCAAGAAGCTGCTTTTCACTTCTCCAATTTCCTGCGCATACCGTCCGGGCGTGTGGTCTTCCTCTGCGACTAACACACGGAGGACTTTGGTAAGTGACCGGCCTGTTCCCTCTCCTTGAAGCTTCTTGACTGACTGTAGGATATTGCTTTGTTCTTGAAGTTTGTCTTGAAGATCTCCCACGTAACGGCGCTGATACTGTTTCCGCTCTTGTATTCTGTGATCATGTTTTCCACTTTCTGACAGAAAGTCTTCCAGGATGCTTTCGTTGAGCTTCCACGAATAAGACCTTGCCTTGCTGATGCAACTTGTGGCCTGAGCGCTGAGATCGATGTCGACGCTGACGAGTACGTGGTCCGAGAAAGGTACCGGCGTGACGGTGTAGTTGCAGGCCGTCTTGTCCCAGTCAGCGGAAGAAATAAATTCTGTCGAGTCTTGCATGGGACGCACCTTGCCAGTGAGTGTACCGCTGACTGGGTTCCGTTCCTACCGCAGCAACGTTGACCAAACTGAAATCTGTCACCAGCTTCTTGAATTCCGCCACACTAGCGTCCCTCCTGAAGGGGTAGCTGCAGTCATACTTGCTGGTTACCATATTGAAGTCGCCACAGAATACAACTTTTGCCGGTGTGTCCACGAAAGCTCTCAGCTCAGTGAAGAAGATTTTCCTGTCGTCCCTTATATTTGGCGCGTAGACACAAACTACTCGCGCTAACTGGTTGGCAATGAGCAGGTCGACACAGGTAAAGCGGCCGGCTTGGTCAAGGATAGTGTCGACGACGGTGACGATACCGTCCTTCTTCACAAATATCGCTGTCCCCGCACTGTGACCAGTGCCTGCGGAGTGGTAGCAGTAGTAGTTACGTTTAAAGAAATTAACAAGGTCCTTCTCTTGTTCCGCGGTAGAGATCTTCGTTTCCTGGAGGCAGATAATGTCTAGTTTGTGTTCCGTTATCATTTCCATGAGCCAGTGCTTTCTGTTTTGCCGAATCAGACTGAACGTGTTCAAAGTTGCCACTCTTGTTTTTTTTCTTGACATGGATCGAGTTTGGAAAGCGACCGCTGGTTACTGGGTGACCGTTAAGTGAAGGTCGTTCAGCTGTGATGCACCAGCTTCCTCCAGCGGGACCACCGGCATCGGGGCATCCCCTTTCTTCCCACTACTTTCAAACCTTGCGTCCTTTCTCTGCTCTCTTAGATAGTCCTTTACAGTGGTGGCATGGCTCTCTGACTCTCTTTTCCTTTTCATTGAACTTTCCTCTACTTCGGCCATATCTGCGTCGCTATCTTCTGTGTCTTTGTTATCACATTCCTCATTTGGTATCTGTGTTTGCTTCTTGCTCGTGCCCTCTTCTTGGGATGGCACCTTTTCAATGTCCTTGTTTTCCTGGGTACTATCTTCAGTTTTATCCGCTTCTTCCTGGTCCATTAGATTTTCTGTAATCGTATCGCTACCTTGCCACCGAGTCTTGCTGGTGTAGGTTCCCAAGCAGCAAAATGCACTGAAAGTCGAGTGCAATAGGGTGGACGGGTAGATGAAACGCCTTGAACAGATTCATGAAACTAGAGAACATTGATAAGACACGTACCGTCCACCCCTAATGCACTCGACTTCCAGTACATTGTGCTGCTTGGGTTTGCACACAGTCGTCTGGGTCATGGCCAAAAGATTTACATTTCTTGCACCATGTCGCCGTACACTGATTGCGTATGTGTCCTACCTGTTTGCACCGCAGGCACAATGGCGGCTTACCCGGCACCGAAACAAGTAACGGGTCGCCCCTGATATGGATCATGTATGGAATTTGGTCGACGGTGGATCCTTCGCGTAGCCGCAGCTTGACTATCCGAGTCGTCGTTTCTATGCCAGCAAATTCCGCACACTTCCCCGTCTCTCTTGCCGTATCCACGACGTCACCATACTCTGTCATAGCGTTGCGGATTACGTCATCAGCTAAGATCGCTGAGACCCAGTGAAGCTTCAGAGTTATTTCTTTTGCGTTTGGGTCGATTACGATGCACCGTTTGTCTTTCACAAGCATCTCCTTTTGCTTCAGCAGCTTCTCCTTCTCTGTCTCGCTCCTGAACGTTATGGTCCACACGTGGTTATAGCGGTAAGCCCATATGCACAATGCACAAATCTCTCGTCTATCAACAACGTCTCTCAGTGGGACATCAAAGTCGAGCATTTTGTGCGGTTTAGCGGAGGGATCCGCATGCATGACGACCGTGTTAGGCAATAAGTTACCTGACGTAATGGTAGCAAGATGGTCTTGTACTCTGTCTGGGGAGCACTAGGCCTTACTTCATCCCGGCTCGGAGCCGTTGAGCCGCTCGCAGGGAGCTCATTCCGCGTCCGTTCACCTCGGTGCCAGGAACTGGAATGAAGCGAGAATCATACCCCTAGACCAACGAGCCGGCGATCGATCGCATTGTCGAACTATTACACAAAGTCATCGTTATTCAGAGAGAAAACATGTAGCCGTCACGTGGTGGAACTGACGCTTTAGGAAGCACATCAGACAACCCAACACAAAATTGAGGGGTCGTTCGGGATTTGAACCTGGGACCTCTCGCACCCTAAGCGAGAATCATACCCCTAGACTAACGAGCCGACGTTTGAACATATTCTCGAACTATTACAGAAAGTCATTGTTACTCACAGAGAAAACACGTAGCCGTCACGGGGGTGGAACTGACACTTTAGGAAGCACATCAGACAACCCAACACAAAATTGAGGGTTCGTTCGGGATGTGAACCCGGGACCTCTCACACCCAAAGCGAGAATCATACCCCTAGACCAACGAGCCAAGTTTTTTTTTCCGATATCTTTATTGATCACAGTATATACATCTCAAACAGTATTTAAACAGTTAAAGAGTGAACCCCGTCTCGGAGCCACTTTGAACAGAAAAGTTGCAGCCACTCGGGCACGTCACCTGCGTGCTCAGCAAACCGCTGTGTTTGCAGCAATTTCCTCCGCTAAATACCACCATTGGCGGCTTCCTATGTTCTTCGTTCCTACCAGCTATTAGAACTTTCCATGAGCTGAACATTGCCAACACACACAATACATCATACCTGGGTCCATGCTTGTCAGCAAGTGCAAATACCTTATGGTATGCGGATTGAGACGGATTCGCTTGTCAACAGCCCTGCTTAAGTCATCCCATAAAAAACTGCGCCTCGGTACAATATATAAACACGTGTTCAATCGTTTCAGCCTCGTTACAATATCTACAGTTAGTAGACCAGGCCACAAATATCCCTTTAGCCGCTAACCACGTCTTTACTGGCAAAGTATTTGTGTGCAGCTTGAAGAAAAATGTTTTGATTCTGGCTTTGATGGGCATTTTTTTGAGTCTGCACAGGATATCAGATCCTGTTGAGTCTTCCGGAATATCTCGGTAAAGTGGCACTGGAAAAAGCGCGTCTACAAGATCAGCCTTCAGCCTAGATTTGGACACATTGAAGATGTATTCACGTGAAAACCTTGCCAGTAAAAATCGCATGCTCTGGATTACTTCCACATAGAAGGGGGACACAGTAAACATTCGACCTACACTCGACACCACAATATCAGGAAGATAGACATGACCAATGTTCTGTAGCATGGTTCTAATCACCGGATGATTGCATTTTCGAAAAAAGAACAGTCTCATACTTAGTTTCATCACAAACAAATGTAGGAGGCCTACGCCCCCTTTACGGACCGATCTGAAGAGATTATCTCTTCGCATTGCCTCGAAGCTCGACTTCCAGATAAGCGTAGCGAACACACGATGAAAATGTTGTATATTGCTTCGCATGCAGTGTAGCACTTGCAACCAGTATACAACCCTGGCGACCAAGAACGTGTTGCATACTTCTGCTCTTTGGAAGATGGAAAGCTCCCGTGCTTTCCATATGTTGGCATGCGTTCTCACTTTCCCACAAAGTTTTCGTCCATGTGCCACTGATGCTTCTGCCCCCCTGTAGTGGGACACCTAAGTAGTTCCCTGGTACGCACTGCCACTTGACGCCTTGAAATACTTCGGGGGTTGTCCCCATTGACCTACCCACATTCCGACAGATTTGTTCCTGTTGAGGCTAGCACCCGATAACTTGCAGTATTGTTCAATCTCGTTTATGACACCAACAACACTTTTTTTCTCGGAAACAACAAAAGTTAGGTCATCTGCATAGCCCAACACTTTCACCTCGCAGGTGCCGAGATGAAACCCTTCTATGCTGGGGTTGCTAATAATCCTTCTACACAGTGGTTCTATATAAAGATTGAACAAGAGAGGCGACAACGGACATCCCTGCCTCACTGATGAACGGAGAATAATGCTTTCTGAACAGGTTTTGTTGAGAACAAGCTTCGTTGACGCGTCTCTATAACACAAACGCACACGATCTATAAACTCTTGGCCCAGGTTCATCAAGTTCAATATGGAAAATAAGAAGTCGTGGCAAACCTTATCAAAAGCTTTCGAGAGGTCTGCTTGAAGCACTGCCGCCTGATCTCCTTCTTGGGCACACACGTCGACGACTGTTCGCAACACATGCACGTTGGTCTGAATGCTCCTGCCTCTGATTGCGCACGTTTGATGCTGACCTATCAGGATCGGAATCACCTTCTGTAGACGAGCCGCGAGTACTTTCGCAAATAGCTTGTAATCCAGGTTGCATAGGGTGATTGGTCTAAAATCCGTCACTTGAGGGACAATCCCCGCGGGTATCTTCTTAGGGATGAAAACTGTGTGAGAACGCCGAAAAGATGCAGGGAAGGTGCCTTGTCTTTCTGACTCCTTGTACACTTCTAACAAAACGGGAGCGATGAAGTCAGCAAACATCTGATAGAACTCCCCCACTAAGCCATCAGGACCAGGCGTCTTGTTTTTCCCGAGTGATTGTATCGCATGCTTTATCTCAGCTAGCTCAAGCGGAGCACCCAATGTTCTTTTTTCCTCCTCTGTCAACTTGGCCACATCCGCCCACTGCGTTATCTCAGCGACGTTCGGTTGCGGTTTCCTTGGTTTCCCAATCAAATTTTCGAAGTACTCGTAGAAACATTTTTGTATCATTCCTTCATCACTAATTATTGCCCCCTCCTGTTCAATATCTTCTATAGCTTTCACCCGAACATGTTCCAGCTCATGTCGGACGTGTCTCTTACTGGGCAACTCGTCCGGTAAATATTGTCTGGATCTGGACCGTATTCTTGCCCCCTCATATCTCGTTTGATTGATTAGTTCCAGCTCATATTTTGTGTCCTCCATTTCTTTACTTAACGATCCTGGGTTTTTGGACTCAGCCTTGATAATAACGCTCAGGTTCTTCTTTAGTTCTTCCTCTCGCCATTTTTCACGGTATGCCAGCACACTGCTCCTCTCGATTGCTATAAAACGTACACGTTGTTTAAAGAGATCCCACGCTGAGCTCCACGTTCTGTCAGTTGTTATGAGTCCTGCAATCTCATCCTTTACCAATCCAACGAAGCTCTCATCATCAAGTATCCTCACATTCATCTTCCACAACGACCATCCATCGCTTCTGGCCGTCTTTCTGTCTTGACCGGGGGTCGCCTTTACTAAACAGTGGTCACTAAAATATGCAGGCCTCACACCGTATCTCGTGACCTTCTTCTTGCACAGTGTTGATATGTATACTCTATCTAATCTGGCGTGGGAATCCCCTTGAAAGTGTGTAAATACGGGAGGCGTTCCTTTCATGCACTCAAATGCATCCGTCATGCTGCAATTTGTTATTAAAGCTTGCAAGGCTACTTCGCTCTTGTCGGCAGTGTTTTTGATTCTATTCCGATCGTTATCGCTTAACGTACAGTTGAAGTCGCCCAGCAGAACTGTGTTGTCCATTTCCTTGGCTATGTCACCCACGGAGTGGAAAAAAGCGACCCTTTCTAACATGTCGTTGGGCGCATACACACCGATAAAGCGCCATATCTCGTTGTCTACAAGGGCGTCTAATTTCGCTATTCGACCTTGATCATCAGTTGAGTACTGCAGCGGAAGCATGTTTTGTCTCTTTCTTAAACACAGCAAAGTTCCGGCCGAACACCCAACCGCGTGGCTAACGACAACATCGAAGTCAGATGCAAACACATACGATATCAATTCCGTCGTCTTTTCTTCAGAGCAGATCTTAGTTTCCTGAACTGCTAGCACATCAATATCGTCGTGGTCTTGAAGATAACGTTTAAGTTGATACTGTTTCTTTCTTGAGTTGAGTCCCCTCACATTTATCGTCCCTACAGTGATTGATGTGCCTCTCATGGAACGGCCGCGTCAATTAATAAAAGCCAAGAGTGGTTCATACTTATCTCCATTGCCATAGCGGACGATCAGCTGAGTGCATGCCAAGTCACATTAAAGAGTTCCAAAATTGATGTCGTTGAGGCAGGAACCCGCAGTTTCCTGCGGCGTTAATGGAGGAAAACCTGTTGGGTCTGTCTGTCTGAGTCTCTTTGCTGCAGAAGTAGTCATTCGCATATCCTGTTTAAGAAGTTCGTCATCGCTGCCATCAACTGAGGAACTTCTCTCTTTCCTTCTTGCTGCCGGGTCATAGTCTTTGGGGGCGTCCTGGCCGCGCACATCTCCTTTCCCAACGGTCGACTCCTCTGGGCGATCAGCATTGTGAAAGGCCTGCTTTGTTCCTTCCCTTTCGTTCTCGCAGGCTTCCACCATTGTGACGTCATCTGTGCGGTCGGCGAACATCTCCCTGGCTGGCTCGTCCGTCCGCTTTACACGTGACGCATACGTCGATACACACTCCTCTTCGTCGTGCCCGAATCTCTTACATTTTTTACACCAGGGCGTATTGCAGGACTTCCTGATGTGGCCCGCCATCTTGCAACGTAGGCAAAGCGGAGCACGACCTTGTACGTCCAACAGAACCTGAAAACCGTCGATGAACATCAGGTGCGGGATATCGTCCACAGACACTTTATCTTTGACTTCAAAAACTATTTCTCTTGTAGTAGATTCCACGCCCTCGAAGAATGACGACTTCCATTTCTGGCGAACGATATCCTTTACTGCACCGAACGCTGATAACGCCCTAACAACTGAGACGTCCGGGATATTTCTCTGCATCCAGTGCAACTTGACGACCACCTGTTTAACGTTCGGGTCGATGATTTTGCAACTCCTACCTTTCACCTTCAGTTCCTTTAACGCAAGGAAATTTTCCTTCGCCACACCGTCGTGGAAGCTGAGAGTCCACACGTGGTTATATTGAAACACACCAAAGTTCGCAACGTTCTCCTTGTTCACTTTCCCTTGTAACGCTTCCCCGAAGTGATGCACGTTGTACGGTTTTCCGGCAGGATCAGCATGAAGGAAAATAGTGTTGTGGGAAATTCTCCCAGCAGGTATGGAAGGCAGAATCAACCTGTAATCCGTTGCTTGCGCGTCCTTTGTTCCTGTATGTACTGCATTCCCCCGGCTAGGCCTAGCCGTATTCGCCGCTCCCACGGAGCTCATCGTTTCTGCGACCGATCGCTAACGCTGCCGGAAGTAGAATCATAGACCACATCGGATACGTTTGAAATCAAATGATCGTTAGAAAAAAAGAAAACACAATTAAGGAAATAAGAGGGGTGCGACAAAGAAAGCAGTGAATCAATGAAACAGCATGCAAGGGTATAAAATGAAAGAGGTCCCACCGAGAGTCGAACTCGGATTGCTGGATTCAGAGTCCAGAGTGCTGACCATTACACCATGGGACCCGCACTTCCGATGCCGGGAATCGAACCCGGGCCTCCTGGGTGAAAGCCAGGCATCCTAGCCACTAGACCACACCGGATATGCATCCAATCGAATGATCGTTAGAAAAAAAGGAAACTGAATTAAGGAAATAAGAGGCGTGCGACAAAGAAAGCAGTGAATCAATGAAACAGCATGCAAGAGTATAAAATGAAAGAGGTCCCACCGAGAGTCGAACTCAGATTGCTGGATTCAGAGTCCAGACTGCTGACCATTACACCATGGGACCCGCACTTCCGATGCCGGGAATCGAACCCGGGCCTCCTGGGTGAAAGCCAGGTATCCTAGCCACTAGACCACACCGGATACGCATCCAGTCGAATGATCGTTAGAAAAAAAGGAAACAGAATTAAGGAAATAAGAAGCGTGCGACAAAGAAAGCAGTGAATCAATGCAACAACATGCAAGGGTATAGACTGAAAGAGGTCCCACCGAGAGTCGAACTCAGATTGCTGACTTCAGAGTCCAGACTGCTGACCATTACACCATGGGCCCCGCACTTCCGATGCCGGGAATCGAACCCGGGCCTCCTGGGTGAAAGCCACGTATCCTAGCCACTAGACCACACCGGATGCGCATCCAATCGAATGATCGTTAGAAAAAAAAGGAAACAGAATTAAGAGGCGTGCGACAAAGAAAGCAGTGAATCAATGAAACAGCATGCAAGGGTATAGACTGAAAGATGTCCCACCGAGAGTCGAACTCACATTGCTGGATTCAGAGTCCAGAGTGCTGACCATTACACCATGGGACCCGCACTTCCGATGCCGGAAACGAACCCGGGCCTCCTGGGTGAAAGCCAGGTATCCTAGCCAATAGACCACACCGGATACTTATGAGATAAATGATTGTTAGAAAAAAAGAAAACACAATTAAGAAAATCAGAGGGGTGCGACAAAGAAACCAGTGAATCAATGAAACAGCATGCAAGGGTATAAAATGAAAGAGGTCCCACCGAGAGTCGAACTCGGATTGCTGGATTCAGAGTCCAGAGTGCTGACCACTACACCATGGGACCCGCACTTCCGATGCCGGGAATCGAACCCGGGCCTCCTGGGTGAAAGCCAGGTATCCTAGCCACTAGACCACACCGGATACGTTTGAAATCAAATGATCTTTAGAAAAAAAGAAAACACAATTAAGGAAATAAGAGGGGTGCGACAAAGAGAGCAGTGAATCAATGAAACAGCATGCAAGGGTATCAAATGAAAGAGGTCCCACCGCGAGTCGAACTCGGATTGCTGGATTCAGGGTCCAGAGTGCTGACCATTACACCATGGGACCCGCACTTCCGATGCCGGGAATCGAACCCGGGCCTCCTGGGTGAAAGCCAGGTATCCTAGCCACTAGACCACACCGGATACGCATCCAATCGAATGATCGTTAGAAAAAAAGGAAACAGAATTAAGGAAATAAGAGGCGTGCGACAAAGAAAGCAGTGAATCAATGAAACACCATGCAAGGGTATCAAATGAAAGAGGTCCCACCGTGAGTTGAACTCGGATTGCTGGATTCAGAGTCCAGAGTGCTGACCTACACCATGGGACCCGCACTTCCGATGCCGGGAATCGAACCCGGGTTTCCTGGGTGAAAGCCAGGTATCCTAGCCACTAGACCACACCGGATACGCATCCAATCGAATGATCGTTAGAAAAAAAAGGAAACAGAATTAAGGAAATAAGAGGCGTGCGACAAAGAAAGCAGTGAATCAATGAAACTGCATGCAAGGGTATAAAATGAAAGAAGTCCCACCGAGAGTCGAACTCGGATTGCTGGATTCAGAATCCAGAGTGCTGACCATTACACCATGGGACCCGCACTTCCGACGCCGGGAATCGAACCCGGGCCTCTTGTGTGAAAGCCAGGTATCCTAGCCAGAAGACCACACCAGATACGTAGCCAATCAAATGATCGTTAGAAAATAAGGAAACAGAATTAAGGAAATAAGAGGCGTGCGACAAAGAAAGCAGTGAACCAATGAAACAGCATGCAAGGGTATAGACTGAAAGAGGTCCCACCGAGAGTCGAACTCGGATTGCTGGATTCAGAATCCAGACTGCTGACCATTACACCATGGGACCCGCACTTCCGATGCCAGGAATCCAACCCGGGCCTCCTGGGTGAAAGCCAGGTATCCTAGCCACTAGACCACACCGGATACGCATCCAATCGAATGATCGTTAGAAAAAAAAAGGAAACGGAATTTAGGAAATAAGAGGCGTGCGACAAAGAAAGCAGTGAATCAATGAAACTGCATGCAAGGGTATAAAATGAAAGAAGTCCCACCGAGAGTCGAACTCGGATTGCTGGATTCAGAATCCAGACTGCTGACCATTACACCATGGGACCCGCACTTCCGATGTCAGGAATCCAACCCGGGCCTCCTGGGTGAAAGCCAGGTATCCTAGCCACTAGACCACACCGGATACGCAACCAATCGAATGATCGTTAGAAAAAAAAAGGAAACAGAATTTAGGAAATAAGAGGCGTGCGACAAAGAAAGCAGTGAATCAATGAAACAGCATGCAAGGGTATAGACTGAAAGAGGTCCCACCGAGAGTCGAACTCGGATTGCTGGATTCAGAATCCAGACTGCTGACCATTACACCATGGGACCCGCACTTCCGATGTCAGGAATCCAACCCGGGCCTTCTGGGTGAAAGCCAGGTATCCTAGCCACTAGACCACACCGGATACGCATACAATCGAATGATCGTTAGAAGAAAAAAAGGAAACAGAATTTAGGAAATAAGAGGCGTGCGACAAAGAAAGCAGTGAATCAATGAAACAGCATGCAAGGGTATAGACTGAAAGAGGTCCCACCGAGAGTCGAACTCGGATTGCTGGATTCAGAATCCAGACTGCTGACCATTACACCATGGGACCCGCACTTCCGATCCCAGGAATCCAACCCGGGCCTTCTGGGTGAAAGCCAGGTATCCTAGCCACTAGACCACACCGGATACGCATCCAATCGAATGATCGTTAGAAAAAAAAAGGAAACAGAATTTAGGAAATAAGAGGCGTGCGACAAAGAAAGCAGTGAATCAATGAAACAGCATGCAAGGGTATAAAATGAAAGAGGTCCCACCGAGAGTCGAACTCGGATTGCTGGATTCAGAGTCCAGAGTGCTGACCATTACACCATGGGACCCGCACTTCCGATGCCGGGAATCGAACCCGGGCCTCCTGGGTGAAAGCCAGGTATCCTAGCCACTAGACCACACCGGATACGCATCCAATCGAATGATCGTTAGAAAAAAAGGAAACAGAATTAAGGAAATAAGAGGCGTGCGACAAAGAAAGCAGTGAATCAATGAAACAGCATGCAAGGGTATAAAATGAAAAAGGTCCCACCGAGAGTCGAACTCGGATTGCTGGATTCAGAATCCAGAGTGCTGACCATTACACCATGGGACCCGCACTTCCGATGCCGGGAATCGAACCCGGGCCTCTTGGGTGAAAGCCAGGTATCCTAGCCACAAGACCACACCTGATTTTTTTTTTTTTTTGTCCAGATATTCTTTATTGATCACAGTATATACATCTCAAACAGTATTAAAACAGTTAAAAGAGTGAACCCCGTCTCGGAGCCACTTTAGAACAGAAAAGTTGCAGCCACTCGGGCACGTCACCTGCGTGCTCAGCAAACCGCTGTGTTTGCAGCAATTCCTCCGCTAAATACACCATTGGCGGCTTCCTATGTTCTTCGTTCCTACCAGCTATTAGAACTTTCCATAAGCTGAACATTGCCAACACACACAATACATCATACCTGGGTCCATGCTTGTCAGCAAGTGGCAAATATCTTATGGTATGCGGATTGAGACGGATTCGCTTGTCAACAGCCCTGCTTAAGTCATCCCATAAAAACTGTGCCTCGGTACAATGTATAAACACGTGTTCAATCGTTTCAGCCTCGTTACAATATCTACAGTTAGTAGACCAGGGCACAAATATCCCTTTAGCCGCTAACCACGTCTTTACTGGCAAAGTATTTAGACCACACCGGATACGTATCCAATCAAATGATCGTTAGAAAATAAGGAAATAGAATTTAGGAAATAAGAGGCGTGCGACAAAGAAAGCAGTGAATCAATGAAACAGCATGCAAGGGTATAGACTGAAAGAGGTCCCACCGAGAGTCGAACTCGGATTGCTGGATTCAGAATCCAGACTGCTGACCATTACACCATGGGACCCGCACTTCCGGTGCCAGGAATCCAACCCGGGCCTCCTGGGTGAAAGCCAGGTATCCTAGCCACTAGACCACACCGGATACGCATCCAATCGAATGATCGTTAGAAAAAAAGGAAACAGAATTAAGGAAATAAGAGGCGTGCGACAAAGAAAGCAGTGAATCAATGAAACAGCATGCAAGGGTATAAAATGAAAAAGGTCCCACCGAGAGTCGAACTCGGATTGCTGGATTCAGAATCCAGAGTGCTGACCATTACACCATGGGACCCGCACTTCCGATGCCGGGAATCGAACCCGGGCCTCTTGGGTGAAAGCCAGGTATCCTAGCCACAAGACCACACCTGATTATTTTTTTTTTTTTGTCCAGATATTCTTTATTGATCACAGTATATACATCTCAAACAGTATTAAAACAGTTAAAAGAGTGAACCCCGTCTCGGAGCCACTTTAGAACAGAAAAGTTGCAGCCACTCGGGCACGTCACCTGCGTGCTCAGCAAACCGCTGTGTTTGCAGCAATTCCTCCGCTAAATACACCATTGGCGGCTTCCTATGTTCTTCGTTCCTACCAGCTATTAGAACTTTCCATAAGCTGAACATTGCCAACACACACAATACATCATACCTGGGTCCATGCTTGTCAGCAAGTGGCAAATATCTTATGGTATGCGGATTGAGACGGATTCGCTTGTCAACAGCCCTGCTTAAGTCATCCCATAAAAACTGTGCCTCGGTACAATGTATAAACACGTGTTCAATCGTTTCAGCCTCGTTACAATATCTACAGTTAGTAGACCAGGGCACAAATATCCCTTTAGCCGCTAACCACGTCTTTACTGGCAAAGTATTTAGACCACACCGGATACGTATCCAATCAAATGATCGTTAGAAAATAAGGAAATAGAATTTAGGAAATAAGAGGCGTGCGACAAAGAAAGCAGTGAATCAATGAAACAGCATGCAAGGGTATAGACTGAAAGAGGTCCCACCGAGAGTCGAACTCGGATTGCTGGATTCAGAATCCAGACTGCTGACCATTACACCATGGGACCCGCACTTCCGGTGCCAGGAATCCAACCCGGGCCTCCTGGGTGAAAGCCAGGTATCCTAGCCACTAGACCACACCGGATACGCATCCAATCGAATGATCGTTAGAAAAAAAAAGGAAACAGAATTAAGGAAATAAGAGGCGCATGACAAAGGAAGCAGTGAATTAATGAAACAGCATGAAAGGGTATAAAATGAAAGAGGTCCCACCGAGAGTCCAACTCTGATTGCTGGATTCAGAGTCCAGAGTGCTGACCATTACACCATGGGACTCGCACTTCGGATGCCGGAAATCGAACCCGGGCCTCCTGGGTGAAAGCCAGGTATCCTAGCCATTATAGACCACACCGGATACGTATCCAATCGAATGATTGTTAGAAAAAAAGGAAACAGAATTAAGGAAATAAGAGGCGTACGACAAAGGAAGCAGTGAATTAATGAA
The DNA here is from genome assembly GCF_037126465.1 of Ornithodoros turicata. NCBI lineage: Eukaryota > Metazoa > Arthropoda > Arachnida > Ixodida > Argasidae > Ornithodoros > Ornithodoros turicata. Next base: position 233,454,778 of record NC_088201.1, read on the forward strand.
ACAGCATGAAAGGGTATAAAATGAAAGAGGTCCCACCGAGAGTCCAACTCTGATTGCTGGATTCCGTGTCCAGAGTGCTGACCATTACACCATGGGACCCGCACTTCCGATGCCGGGAATCGAAACCGGGCCTTTTGGGTGAAAGCCAGGTATCCGAGCCACTAGACCACAGCGGATACGTATCCAAACGAATGATTGTTAGAGAAAAAGGAAACAGAACTAAGGTAATAAGTGGCGTGCGACAAAGAAAGCAGTGAATCAATGAAACAGCATGCAAGGGTATAAAATGAAAGAGGTCCCACCGAGAGTCCAACTGTGATTGCTGAATTCAGAGTGCTGACCATTACACCATGGGACCAGCACTTCGGATGGCGGAAACCGAACCCGGGCCTCCTAGGTGAAAGCCAGGTATCCTAGCCACTAGACCACACCGGATACGTATCCAGTCGAATGATCGTTAGAAAAAAAGGAAACAGAATTAAGGAAATAAGAGACGTGTGACAAAGAAAGCAGTGAATCAATGAAACAGCATGAAAGGGTATAAAATGAAAGAGGTCCCACCGAGAGTCGAACTCGGATCGCTGGATTCAGAGTCCAGAGTGCTGACCATTACACCATGGGACCCGCACTTCCGATGCCGGGAATCGAGCCCGGGCCTCCTGGGTGAGAGCCAGGTATCTTATCCACTACACCACACCGGATACGTATCTAATCGAATGATCGTTAGAAAAAAAAGGAAACTGAATTAAGGTAATAAGTGGCGTGCGACAAAGAAAGCAGTGAATCAATGAAACAGCATGCAAGGGTATAAAATGAAAGAGGTCCCACCGAGAGTCCAAATGTGATTGCTGGATTCAGAGTCGTGTCGTCTGCATATATAATGGACAGATAATTTGTGTCAATTTTGGTTATGTCATTAATGTATAAAATAAACGGCAGTGGGCCGAGAATGCTGCCCGGTGGAACACCCGCACGTACAGACAGTTCAGTTGATACTCCCGACTATAAATGAACAAACTGTTTTCTGCTGCCTGAATAAAGGGCAATGAGGTATAGTATTGCACCTCGGATTCTGCATGCAAACAACTTTGCAAAAATTATGTTGTGATTGGTGCAGTCGAAGGCCTTACTTAAGTCCCGAAGAAACAAAGGTAAGAAAGAAAACACCTAAGGTAAGCATATGTTGTTGAATAATTTGTTTTTTTTAAAGATGTGATTCTTTTTTATAGAATAGAAAAATGCAAGTTCCGTTGACCTGAGCTTCTGGAATCCAAACTGCTCGGCGACAATCCGTCTATGTTTTATAACGAAGTCGAATTTCAATTATCCTGTCTAGAACTTTAGAAAATGTCTATATTTTAGAAAATCTATAGAATATGTATATAATATCTTTAGAATATCTTTAGAAAATATCGATATTTTCTATAGTTCTAGAAACGATAATTCAAATAGACCAATATGAACTACAGGAACAAAAGACCAATATAGCTTGCTCTTATAGGAAGAATGGATATTGGCCTATAGTTCTTGAGGTTCTTTTGATCACCACCTTTGTGGAGGACGACAACTTTTGACACTCGCACGGATTTAGGAAATGTCCTTAACTGGACAAAAAAGTAGAGCGACACGTTAGAGACCAGCGCTAAAGGATACGGCAGATATTCGCTGGCATATTTAATCGGTAGGATTTAGGTATTGGAAGGCTCAATACTTCTAGAGGAGTTTAAATTCATTAACGCGCTTTGCACCTCTGTGACATCGGTAGGACACAGAAATGTCGAGACGGAATTGAAATCTGTGTGATGCTCCAAAGCCTGAGTATGGACCAACATTTATAAAATGATAATTAAATGTATTTGCAAGATTATCGTCTGTGATGACATCGCCACCGATTGTGATACTTTGGCCTTCTTTAGATGACTTTGCATTATCAATAACAAATTTCAAACGTTTCCAAACAATTTCTGACTTTCGCGCTGCTACATTCGCCGTAAAGGTTGGTTTTGTTTTGATTTTCTCATTTCATTATTACCAAAATACGGTACTTTTTGAACTCAGCTGGTGTAAGCAAATCCCTGGTTTTCAAGAAACTTTCGTATATACGGGGTGTCTTTTTTAGGCAGTACAGATTTTTCATTAAAAAAAACTATAAGGGATATAGACATGCTGTTTTCACTTCTATCATCTCCGGGCCGGCGACGTTCTTGGCCATATGTTGCTCAACCGTCAAATCACTAATTACCTAAAAATCGTTAATTAACCTGTTAATTATAAAGGCTACGAAGTTGTCCCAATGAGAACATTTGTTCCTTTCGGTGACCCGATATGGTAGTCGTTTTCAGAACAAAAATCCGTTCGGTAGATCGGTCTGTAGCAAAAAATTCGTGAAGGAACACCTTTATTTTTCTTTTTTTTCTTCATTGCGCACCTTCCGAGACGCGTCTTTCCTTCACCCCGAATGTGAGATGGTGAAGGAGCCTTATCCGTCGAAGATGCCGCCACAGTGCCGCCTCATGCGTCGAAGATGAGGAAGCAAAGCGTCGGAAACAAAACAAAAACACATGCATCGGGCGACGTTATCGGAACTGCACTTATCTTGGGCTGCATTTTCTGTTGATCTTTTTCGAGGACGCAAGAGACGACAGTGTGCTCTTTCCCCCTCTCCCATTGTCGGTGAAGGAAAGACGGGTCTCCGAAGATGCGCAATAAACAAAATAAAGAAGAAAAATGGTGTTCCTTCACGAATTTTTTTGCACGGACGATCTACCGAACGGATTTTTGTTCTGAAAACGTCTACGATATCAGGTCCCCGAAAAAGAACAGATGTTCTCATTGGGACAACTTCGTAGCTGCTATAATTAAAACGTTAATTAACGATTTTTAGGTAATTAGTGATTTGACGGTTGAGCGACATATGACCAAGAACGTCCTCCGGTCCTTGATGATAGAAGTGAAAACAGCATGTGTCCAGCCCTTATAGTTTTTTATGAAAAATCTGTATCGCCTAAAAAGGACACCCTGTATATTTATGTATTATATTTTTTCCGTATATGCGCTAATAAATTAGACGTCCTTCAAGGCTTCCGTGCATGCTTAGCCTTCTACACCTCTTTCGTTTAGAAAGAAGGTCTATACATTTCCTTATCTACAGGAAGAAAGCCAATATATGCATCGTCCACATCAGCATATGTAGATAGGAAGTACAGTCTGCATACGACGGCTGTGAGCGAAATATATATATATATAATTGGGTGTTTACGTCGCGAGACAACTGAGATCATGAGCGACGCCACAGCGGTCGGTCTGTGGATTGCTTTCGAAATATATCTAATCGTTCTGGAACAACATCTTGAATAGTAACTTCACTGGGCTAAATCTGTTTAGGATTAGGATTAGGATGTGTGATTAGGATTAGGACTGAAGGATGTTTAGGATTATGCGTTAACATAATATTGTCGTAATTACAATCCTCTAAGCATACAGTCCCAGCTAAGTGCCTGCAGATTAAAAGAAAAAAGAAAACACGGAAATCTACTAGCTGAAAGACGCCGCCAAAGGCGACAACACTAAGAGATATTCTGATTGTCATCGTGCAGCAATACAGTTGGAAAAAGTTCCCGAACCATCTCGGAACCACGGGGAGGTTGAGTTAGTATTTCGACTTGCATGGTTGATTCGTGTAATCGAGCAATATTGTGATTCGTGAACCTTAACAAAAAAAATGTGCCCATGTTTCTGTTAAGAAGAGAGTTGAAGGAGCTGGATTCGTAACGTCACGTCTAGAGCATGCTTACTTGACTGATATACAGCGCGAAAGAGGCAGAAAATGGGAGAAGTCTAGCACTCGCAAGTCAATAAAATAAGCGTTTAATAAAATAAAATAAATAATAAATCAATAAATAAATAATTTAATAAAATAAAAATTAAAATAAATAATAAAATGTTGAAACAATTATCTTACTGAAAAGGCAAGATTTCAGACGAAGTGCGCCCTTCGTCAGATGCGATACATTGAACACTTGGTAGAAATATTTATACTAGCGCGCATCAAAGAAAGGGAACAGAGAAGGTTATCTCTTTCTCTGACGATACTTACCTCGGTGGCTGAGTCCGGTAGTGTGTTCGCCTTCTGATCCCGAGATCGCGGTTTCGAACCCGGCCGAGGACACCAGCAACTTGGCGGCAGGGTACAAGTATAGTCACTGTACCCTGGCGGTAGAGCATCGCATTCGCTTTCCCCGTGCCTCCGCGTCGCTCATTCGCCGAGGCGCGTCACGTGGTGATCTCTTTGCTTCCAAGTTCCAATTCGAACCTCCCGCCGGGTCTACGGGGAACGTAATAGCTGGGACGCATGTGCCTGTATGTTCGTGTGCCGCTCTAGCGTTTTTCTGTACGTGAAAAGGATCCGAGAGAACAGAGGAACTACAAACAACCATACCCGGATGTTGTGCAGCAACAAGACAGAGTCAGGCAAAGCCTTTTTCTGCATTCCGACGGGGAAAAAAGTGACGGGACAGAATCGGCCGGAAGAACTTCGTGCCCACGAGCAATGCGCGCTTGAGCGAGGTTAGTTTCGTGGCATGTTTAGTTTCCATTGTCGAGCCTTTGCACACAGTATTGGATAACAGTTAAACTGTGCGAAGAGCAGCCGGGCGTATCAAAGTAGTTCTTGTCGGATCTTCCCATTATGTTCTCTGTTCTGTGGTGCTAACACAAAACGCCACTCTCAGGACCACTTAACACGCGACGACTTCGAGGACATTGAGAATCGATGGGAAGAAGCTGAAGTGGACGGCAGTCCGAAGCATTTTTGCACGCCGGACACCTACGAGGCTGAGGAATGCTCCTATCCCCCGTTTTTCGCGTGCAGAGTTCTCCGAGGGGTCACCAAAAGACTTGCACACTGAAGTTAATGACACCCTAGTATAAGATCAAAGGGCAGGGGAGGAAGGTAATGCGTCGAAACATATGTAGATATGCACCGTATCAGGTACTCTAATGAAAACTATTCCGAAATATTGAGCTGTAATTGTGAGTGAATCAACTTTGCAGAGGAAGACAATACCGTCACAAATTGCTGTGACCAGAGCATCGAGCAATATCCATAGGACACACTTCCAGGCAAGCCATGTGACGGTCCCTTGGACGAGATCACCGTTTTAAAAGAAGAGAACAAAGGCTGAGACGGAATGCAATGACCTGGAGCTCTCGGTCAACGCCTCAAGGAAGATCAACTGCTTGCATTGGTGAGGGGGATTGGAAGAACAATCCACAGCACTTTAAATGCGCGTCAAAAACCGTTGGTAAAAAATAAATGAAAATTAAAACTGGTGGAGGTTATTAATGTCAATCTGAAGCAGCACACACGAGCACTATAGTTTTATGTCCACAAAACGAGTGAACTGAAAAGGAAAAAGAAAAAAAAAAGAAGTGCTCTATGCAGCGCAAACGAGGCTCGACGATGCCTTTTAGCGGCGAACACGATACGCCAACATAATTCGTCCCTTAGCTACATAATACAACAAACGATACTGTAGTGACGCTTGCGCCCTGTTCCATTCAAAGTATTAGCCGAACCCCACCACAGGAAGTCACAAAAGTTGTGGTGCCCAGCAGCAAAATCAACGCGATGTAACGCGGCTATTCTAACACGCGATGCGCCGCGGCTTGGAAGAAATATGGCTGCCGGAGCAGACGACGCAGAGCGATTGCGGTCCTCTTCCCCCGGTACAGTGACTCTAGGTACAAGTTGCTTAGACACGCCCTCTTCCGCGAAGGACGTTAAATACGGGGTGCCGTGTGATGAGCTTTCATCGCACGTTAAAGAACCCTCAGGTGGGCAAAAGCAATCCACAGACGGACCGCTGTGGCGTCGCTCGTGATCTCAGTTGTCTCTCGACGTAAAAATAAAAAGAAAGGAAAAAAAAAAAACTTTCTCTGATGTACAATAGTAGACATATCTCTACCGAGTGTTCTATGCATCGCACCTGGACGAAGGACGGACTAAATCTGCAAGCTTGTTTTTCAATAAAATAAATGTTCCAATCTCTTTACATACTTATTGGATATGCTGTGGGATCTTGTTTCGTAAAAGCAGCCAGGATCCGTACTAGTTAAAACAGGATAAGAAACTCACCAGTCGTCGATGTTGAAGAATTACTATCGAACAGCGTTCGGCGGCTTTTACAAGGGGGTTTGTCGTCTGTTTCCGCCCAGTACAGCTGGAGAGACGCGCGTCGTCGCTCCAATTGGCTGCTCGAGGGAAGATTCTGAAAAGACGTCATTGCAAGATTGTGGAGAGCGCGAGGGCGAAGGGAAAGAATGGCATGTGAAGCAAAATATTCCTCAGGGATCAGAAACGATTTTCAAGCGAGTGAGAGAGAGAGAAGAGGAGGAATACCTAGGATGACTCAGCAGACTGCTGAAAAGAGAGACACAGAGAGCACGACGACACTCTATTTTGTACATATACGAACCGGATGGTTATCCACTAACGGTAGGGACCAGGGTAGAGTACGGTCGGTGTCTACGGTAGAGTACGTAGCGTAGTGGTTAGGATGATCTCTTTCCCACGTCGAGACTGGAAGATGACACGGGTTCGAATCCTTTCACCAGCTGTGCTGTCTGAGGTTGTCCCTAGGTTTTCCGAAGACTTTCCAGACGAATGTCGGCACAGTTCCCCCATGAAGTCGGCCCAGGACCCATACTACACCCATACTCTTCATGTGTCTACGTCTGTACGACGCTCATAGCCACAGTTGCTTCGCGGCGCTAACATGCAATCAAAAAAAAAGTACGTTGAATGGTTTAACTTGCAGCCGCTAACCCTCATCTTAGAAAAGTTAATGAAAAAAAATCGATGTTGGTCGAAAATGAGTGTTCTTATGTTGACTTTGCTGAAGGGATGCACACGGATTAGCAAATACCAGAAGCAAGAGTGCGAATGGAATACTGCCGCAAGGGAATACACGAAGTGCACACCAAGTGACGCAAGGTACCCAAGGTACACCAAGGTTACACCAGTGTAGACCAAGGTACACTGCCCTATTGCAGATTGGGAACGGATAAGGGGATGACGTGTTGGGGGAGCACTTTCAGAGATCCTTCACCGGACAGGTGGAGCACAAGTACTCCACAAGAAGACGAAGTCCTTGCATCTGGCAGGCAGCTTCCTGGGCAGATCCTAGGACCGTGGTCCGAGGATCTTCGCCGAGGTTGATCGCCCGCTTCTCAAAGCGCTGCATGGGGACTTCCATGAGTGTACGCTTGTGGTGACCAAGTGGACAGAGGTCTCTTCGCAGCCATAACGTGCACGACGACGCACACAACGACTTTGCAAAGCGTGTCGACAAGAAAGTACCAACGTCAAGCCAGACAGCGACGATGTAGTGATGGTACCGTGTAGTGATGGGCAAAGTATCTCAAAATTGAACTAACACCCGTCAGTGATTTCCCCAGAAATTCACTTCTAGGGGGGGGGGGTGCCGAGCTTTTAAAGGGGGGAGTGAGTCTTGCTTGGTGAAGGTTCCACTTACGGAATGAATTTTTCTTATACACGGAAAGAATCGTGGCACAGCGGTGACATCTCTGCACAGCTTTCCCGGTTTATTTGTACATGTTATGACTTTAGAACAGAGTGCATTAGAATAGAGATTCATGGTGAACGGCATTTCAACACTAAGATGCATAATCACAAGACCGACAAAGAAAAGTGACTAGCATCTTGTCAATGAACACCTGGCAACCAACGGTGAAAACCTTAGAATACCTCGCTTGATTGAGTTAAGCGCAAATGGCTCTTGATGATCCACATTGAGTTCGCGTGCCCGCACGCATTTTTTCTCGTATACAGGGTGTCCCAGCTAAGTGTATACAGATTTTTAAAAAATATATATAACACTTTTTCCAAGGTTAAATCAATTGCAATATAGCATATGCTACAGGGCACTCCCTAGCAGGGCATTAGCAAAGTCCAAAGGCAATGTCTTAATTAACTTTCATTAATTAACTTGTTAATTATAAAAGCTACAAAGTTGTCCCAATGAGAACATCTGTTCCTTTCGATCACCTAATATCGTAGCCGTTTCCAGAAGAAAATTCCGTTCGATAGACCGCCCGCAAAAAATTCGTGAAGGAAAGTCATTTTTTTCTTTATTTTGTTCATTGCGCTTCTTAGAAGACGCGTCTTTCCTTCATCCCCAATGTGAGAGGGAGAAAGAGCACACTATCGCCTCTCGCGTCCTGGAAAAAGATTAAAAGGAAACAGAGCATGCAACTCAAGATAAGGCCAGTTCCGATAGAGTCACCCGATACATTTGTTTTTGTTTTGTTTCCGCAAGTTAAAGCTCATCTTCGACGCATGAGGCGGCACTGTGGTCCTTCCCCCTCTCACGTTGGGGATGAAGGAAAGACGCGTCTTCTAAGAAGCGCAATGAACAAAATAAAGAAAAAAATGGCTTTCCTTCACGAATTTTTTGCGGGCGATCTATCGAACGGATTTTTGTTCTGCAGACGGCTACGATATCAGGTGACCGAAAGGAACATATGTTCTCATTGGGACAACTTTGTAGCTTTTATAATTAAAAAGTTAATTAATGTAAGTTAATTAAGACATTGCCTTTGGACTTTGCTAATGCCCTGCTAGGGAGTGCCCTTTAGCATATGCTATATTGCGATTGATTTAACCTTGGAAAAAGTGTTATATATATTTTTAAAAAATCTGTATACACTTAGCTGGGACACCCTGTATGCGCGCTATATATGCATTGCACAGTCACTTTCAAATGATTTTGGACAAATGCATCGTACGATCGTCTGCATGAATGTTGTCCTATAGCTCAAGTTTGACAGCACAGGATGTAATTAGCCGGACTCAGTACTAGAACGTGTTGGTGGCCGAGCTGGGTGGGGTCACCTATGGAATATCGGGGTGGAGGGGGGGTTGCAAAAATGCAGGGAGGGTGTACACCCCCCTGAGCACACACCCTACATATTTCCCTACATTTCCCTACACACCTGAAATCCCTGGCACCCGTTACAACTTAAGTGCAGCAGAGGGTACTAGATTACAAATGTACCCGTATATGTGAGCAGGAAGGTATTGAACAAGCGGCGTGGCCCTGGTGCATATTTACCCGCCTCTCTTACGGTCATAGATGCCTCGCCCCGTAAAGACGAGAATTATCAGGTACGATACGCGCTACGTGAAACTAAGTGTGCTCGGCCCTGAAGAATGGGATCGCCACAATGTGCGCAAGCATCCGCACTTTATGTGAATCGCCTTGAAGCCGTCCAGAAAAGAGTTCTTCACGTCCTTCACTACTTTTTTCTACGGCGCATCCCGGCCTTTAAAGGTACTATAAAGCAGTCGAGGTCGAACCTACGCAATTAGCATGACATGAGAGTGCTAGACTCAAAAGTTCAGCACAACAAGTAATATGCGCAGGAGTTTACTCCAAGTATTTTTAATTGGTAAATAAAAACGCAGTCAAGAATGTCGGGGCGACGCCTGGTGCGAAGAAGTCCTCAATTTGTCAAGCAACCCTGTAAACAAGGAGACCGATAAACAGATGGCTTTCCTGTTGGGATTTTGAAATACTACCTTTTGAGAAAATGTAATTTATGTGAAAGAAAATAAACAAAAGCCGAATCTTGCACTCAGTAGCTAAACGTCTATACCTGGGCCTTGTTTCAGCACTGTGGTGCTGCTATCGTACGTCGGTGTTTGGCCCAGAGTCGTGCGCATGAGACATTTTTGCCGCCGTACTTGGCGGAGTTGGCGTTTCGTCGGTCTGCTTCGCCACAGTGTTGCCAGTAGAATTAAATTTGCATTTTTTCGGGAGGTATAACGTCTATGTGAGAAGATTTTGCGGCATTTTACTCCTGAGGACGTACACAATTCGGGGCACACAAAACATAGGGTTGCACCTCGACTGCTTTATAGTACCTTTAAATTGTATGACTACAATGGTTTGTCGAAGCATTTCAACTTACGCCCACTGCATGCACGATGCAATATTGCTGATGCTTTGTTTACTTATAAACGTCTACCCATTCATCAATTGATTCTTCATTCCCCTTAAGTCGTCTGCGTTTTTGTCTTCCTTGGAGCTGCGTTCCGCAATCCGCCTTCATTTTATGTGAAGAGTTTCTGTCCTTACGATCCTATTGTACTTTGCCAAATGTTGCTGAATTCAATTTCGATGTCATGTGACATCTCTCCTTCTTTTGTGTCCTTTAAGAGAGATATTACCACGTGCCTATCGTAACAACTACTACTTTGATAATCTTTCATGTCTGTTTTTTGGCTTGTTCATTTAGTTTCTATGTAGGTTTCCTTTTTGATTGTTCGCATCTTTTTTAGTTTTGTTCAATTATCTTGCTTTCTTGCACAGTATTTTGTATCTCATTTTAACATCTGTGATGTTGTGTGCGCCAATACTAAGGCCTATGAGGCTGTTCTTGGGCACCAATAAAACAACAACAACAACAATTTTATTGGATTAAAAACAATTAAAAAACCCCAGTGCTGGGTAGGACAAGGACAGAGGATAAAAAAGGGACAAGGACCGGCACTTTTTTTATCCTCCGTCCCTCGTCCTACCCAACACTGGGGTTTTTTAATTGCTTTTAATCCAATATGAACCAACCAGCCGAAACGCTTGCTCTGTAACAATTTTATGTCACACGTGTTGAACTTTGCTCATTATATCACGGAAGTGTGTCTGTGGGGGAGGGGGGTATCTTGTACCGTTCATTGCCATGACTTGGGTTCAAAGTCAATGGAAAGGCACGGATGTTGTAATCGATCTTTTAAACGCTTATATCGCACGTCCTGCCTCAAGGGTCGTTCGAAGGAAATGAAGCCCAATTAATGGTCGTTATCGAAGCCCCAACGACGTGGGCCTTATATCAGCATCAGTTTCGGGAAATGAACGCTGCCCCACAGCAACGTGGCTGCGGCCGCGGGAGTACAGGGCTTTCATGTACAGGATGCGAAATGTACACTCTCTCAAAAAAAAAAAGAAAATTGAATATCCTACCAAAGCTCCAGCAGGACAGTCCTTCTAACATTTCGTGCCGATCCACACGCCTCTTCTCCCCCGCGGGTATAAGCGGCTGCAGTCTTGGGTAAGTTACTTCTAAAAAGTAACTAGTTACAGTTACAGAGAGAAAGTAACTTAGTTACATTACAACTATGTTTTATAAAAATGACTATGAGAGGGTGATACAATTGTTAAAAACATACGTTTATTTACACTTACTGCAGTGCGGTAAAAATAGTCTTCCCCTAACTGCTACCACTGACTAACTAAGGGTCACTAACTTCACTAACGCAAAACTGAAATACCGTGCTCGGTCGGGAGGCCAAGGCAAAGGGGAACGTGCCGGTTACGGATAAAAGGAAGGAAGACACTGCTAGAGGGAAGTAAGGGAAGGTAGGGTAAAGACAAAAAAGGAACGACATTTATTCGAGTAACTACACTCTTAAAAATGAACTTCACCGCACAGCACGCTCCTAGCCAACCATCATCTCGAATGATATCGTTATCTGCCCTGATTTGTTGAAAACGGGAGGCGTACGCCTTTTTTGTGACACTTATGCTGTTCATAATTGTCACAGAAAAGGCGTACGCCTCCCGTTTTCAACAAATCAGGGCAGATAACGATATCACTTGAGATGATGGTTGGCTAGGAGCGTGCTGTGCGGTGAAGTTCATTTTTAAGAGTGTAGTTAGACTTGAGAATGAAAATTGTCACCGACTTAACGCAACGGGAAATAACAATTTATTTAGACGTTTCGACCCCTATGCGGGAGACCTCATCAGTGCGAGGCTAGGGACGGGAATGAGGAACCCCAAAACCAGTCTTGCTATTTAAGGGTTTACCAGGGCCAGAGTACAGTCCAGGAAGTGGGCCACGGTTGGCATTTCGTGCTGTTGGCTCCCTTTGTATGTGCCACGATTCGAGGAATTTTCTCGGTTCCCACCGCTGTTCGCGCGTCAAGGAGACGGCACCCTCGTAGTCGAACACGTGTGTCGGTGTCCTTTGTCCCGGTGTCCGTTGTCCGACTTTGCAGTTGCATTCACAGAAATAGTAACTACCGTATTTTCACGCGTATTAGCCGCACCGCAGATAAGCCGCAGGACTCGTTTTTAGATACATTTTGAAAATATTTTTGCAGATAAGCCGCACTCGCAGATAAGCCGCTGGTAATACGACGCGACTGCTTTGTGCGCTAAACCAGTCATGCACATACAAAATCAATAGAGACGCTCAACGCTCGTCAGCGCCGTACTCCCTGCCAGCTGCCCTGTTCCCGTACTTGTCAGCGAAGTCGACGACTTTTAGTTTGAAGCCTCTGTCGTGGCTGTGCCTCAGCGTTGGAGCCATGCCTCACCTCTAACTGCCATGCCCGTGTCCACGAATGCTGCTGCTCTCGTCAAATGAGAACTGACGCTTAGCTGACCACGTTTTATCCCGATGTCAGGTGTATTGAACCCTTCCTGTGGGTCTGCCGACAAAGGAGACCGTAGGGAAGGCCATAAACCCTGTCTACATTCCGGTGTCGGCATGATGTATAACAAAGGAGGTCTGTTCTAGTGTTCTACTAAGATCGGATTGTGCCCTTGTTGCGTGTTTTTCGTGGATTGACGGGTTAGTCCACTCGAATGTGGAGTGGATCTGCCCCTGTTCGGTATTGTTCGTGCACTGGCAGGGCGGTCCTGTTCCGAAAAACATGAGGCACTGTCGGCCCTTTCGTTTAACCCGGGGTATGGGGAAAGTACCAGGGAAAAATAGTCACCAGATAAGCCGCCCCCACGGATAAGCCGCAGAGCGTCCGCGAAAAAAATAAATCGCGCATAAGCCGCGGCTAATACGCGTGAAAATACGGTAGTTACAGTTACAAGTTAAAAGTAACTGAGTTACTTCCCAAGACTGAGCGGCGGCGTCTCTTTCCCTTTCTCCCCCCTCTCTCTCTCACGTTTGCTCTAAGAGAAAATGGTAGAATTTCCTACCCAAGCTGGTAGAACGAGAGATTCTAATGTGTAGTTTGTTTCTACTCTGCAGTAACACCTAAAAAGGTAGAACTGGTTGGAGTAGAAATGTGGTTGCAACGCAGCTCCTTTCGGAATGGGTAGAAAATCATAGTTTTTTTTTTTCTTAGATAGTATAATGTTGCATCCGATGATGACAGTAGTGGCAATGGATTTTGACGACTCCTTAATCAACTAATGAGAGGTCTACATTCTTAAAAATGAACTTCACCACATAGCACGCTCCTAGCCAATCATCATCCCGAATGTCAACGTTCTCGTCCCAGATTTGTTGAAAACGGGTGGTGGAGCCTATTTTGTGAGCCTTTGGACAAAAAAAGTCCTTTTTTGTCCTGACGAAGACAGTGCCACTGTCGAAACGTCGACCATTCTTTTTTTAATCTATGTGTTAAATTGCCCATTAAATAAATTAGTTTTTGTTAACGTTCCTGTAATCTGTAGTCCAAGTCTTATTATTTTATATATATATATATATATATATATATATATATAAAATGAAAAAAATAGCCGGAGCTCTTTGGCTGCACGTATAGCATGTGTTTGTAACTCAATGCGATTTGTGGCCGTTTGATAATCCTTTTACCTCACCCTTTATATATATATATATATAGTTTTATTAGCTTGTCCATAAACAGCGCGATGGCCTTCTAATATGAATAGATACGTCTGCTAGACCAATAACTGGTTGTGCATGACCTTTTCCACCACGGTTGCCACTTAGGTTACCGCTGCCACTTCCACACGGCAGAGGGAGCATGAGAGCGGCATACCGGTTGTCTGAGGGGTCATAACCGGGACGAAGCTTTAAAAAGGAGCGCAGCGCTCCTGAAAGTCTCTTTTCTTGAAGATATGTTTTGTTGTTGGGTTCCGTGGATACCATATCATGTGAAGACACCCTGTACATCCGGCCATCCTGCATCGTTCTCTTTATGTCCCCGTGGCGACCGCCTCCACAAAACGACAGCAAGATCGGCTACAACTACTTCCCTCTGACGCCACCAGGGCGTCTCGTCTTTGACGAATAAACACGACTTTCCGCCGCCCGCACCTCGATCTCCACAAGCCGAGCGAAGATTGCAGACCGCCATTGCGGTCAAGCCCATCAGAAGCAGCCATCAAACACACCCCGGTCAATTAAAGCAGCTTACAGGCACTTACGCCAGTGTGAGAGGTCCATCAGGCACGAGAATACAGTTTCTACCATCAACAACAGAAGCTGCGCCTTCTCTGACACTCTTCTGTACGGTACTCGCGGCGCTCAAGGCAACTGTCTCTGCCTTTTCTGGTAAGTCGCAACTGCCCGAGGTTCAGGGGCTTCTGGCCTTTAGGGTATTATCTTTACCTCAGCACGAATAAATTATATAGAAAGGCTATCGCAACGCAGTGGAATCCTCGAAGCCTTCCGTAACAAGCTCCCCGATTTTAAATCTCACTCCCACCAGTACGAGTTCCCTTTCATAACTGTATGCGAACGCGGCATGGATGGTGTACATCACGTCAATGGTTATACAACCTACCGGTTCCATCCCTCACCTGAACACAGAACAGCGTTGTACTTACGTGATGACCTCATTGCTGCACTCATAGGCTCAGTCTTTCATCGCCCTTATGCCTATGTCTCCTGAAAGAGCCGCCTTTGGCACATGCTGTTAACAGTCATCATTGTCTGCCTACCAAGGTATATCTATGCTGGTAGCGAAAACAAGCGAAAATATCAAATCAGCGATGAAAGATGAAAGTCGCTGAAAACGTTAGCCAGCTGTAGGACTCGAACCCACCTCTTCTGGATTACCGGTCCAGGGCTCTACCAATTCAGCTAAGCTAACACGCCTCCCCAGCGACTTTCGGGGTGCGTCATCTGAAGGGGCAAACCAGCCGCTCACTCATCCTCCTTTCACTCTTACATTTTTGCTCACTCATACGCACATTCATTACTACGGGATCGACGCAAGCGGCACCTGTTGAACATGAGAGAACTGATGTTCTGAGGCTGGAACAACATAGAAGGAACAAATACAAACAAAGCCTCAAATTTGTTTGTATTTGTCCCTTCTATGTTGTTCCAGCCTCAGAACAACAGTTCTCTCATACCAAATCGGACCCATCGGCAAGGCTACTATTGTGGCCACCAAGGCTACCATCGTGAGGAGCGCGCGATGCTTGGTGTTGGTGGCAGAGGTACGATCGTAAACAAAAAAACTTTACAACATCGACAATGTTTTGTACACTGTAGACTTTTTCACACCTTTAAAGGTGTGCGCTATGAACATTCAACCTGGTTGCGTAACATTGCATCTCCAGGATGATATTTTACAAAATTTGCAAAGCATTACTAAAGATCAAGTGTCAGTGCAAATCTTGCTTTCATTATGTCTTGGATATCGTAGGTACGAGCTAATGCATATATCGATTATCGATCGATAATCGAGCACGCGCAAGTGTCTACAATACTGTTGAACAATGTTGAGATGTTGCAAAAGTGAATTTTTGGAGGACAGACAACACTCGAGTAAAGAAAATTTGTGCGAAACCGTGCTCCATTATGATGTTACCAAAATTACACCTAAAAAGGCGTGCGCCATGCCCGTTGTTACACCTTTAAAGGTGTGAAAAGATTTAGAGTGTATGTAGTAATTGGTTAATCATAATTTCAATATAGAAAAAAAAAAACTTCCTGCTGCCCCACTCGCACATGTATACGAAATACAACCCGAGTACATTTCCGCATCCTGCTCCTTTACGCATGTGTCCCAGTGTCGAAGTGTTGGTGTGTATCCGTGCCGTGTGTCCGTGCATCGTAATTCGAAGTTCGTACACTCTTTCGGTTAAACAGGAAGATACGTTCACATCTTAGAGCTGTAGATCGATAGAAGAGACAGGGCGCTGACAGGCTGGTGCATGATCAAGGAGGTGAACCCTAGACAGGGATGAGGAGACGACACCAGCTCCCGTGGCTCAGTGGTTAGCGTGCTGGCCATGTCACGTCGAGACTGGGAGGTACCCGGGTTCGAATCCCGGTGGCAGCTGTGCTGCCTGGGGTTTTTCCTGGGTTTTCCTCAGACGCTTTCAGACATATGTCGGCACAGTTCCCTTAGAAGTCGGCCCAGGACGCACATTCCCCCAAGGCGTAAGTCGTGACGTTGCCCACATACGTGAGGCCTATCACCACCACCACCACCAGGAGACGACACAACAAATTCTCAAAGATTTCTCAAAATTTGAGAATTTATTTGTGTCGTCTCTTCATCTCTGTCTCGGGTTCACCTCCTTGGAGCTGTAGACCACGATTAACGCGTGCGAACAGATGAATCCAATGCATCCCCTGTTCCAGGGCGCGCACGAAAAAAAGATTTTGTCATGGCACGAGCGGCCATGATAGTGTTAGCTGGAATCAACTGTGCACCAACCACGCCATGTTTTGCTGAAATTGACCTGTAATGGCCACTCATTGAATAGATGCAAACGTCTACTCAGTACGCGCAAGTATAGATCTATGTGAGAAATGGACATTAAGTGAACCTTCCTAATTTCTGTGTGGTCATCACGATGCCCTTCTGTTTGGAGTTGTCAAAACCGCTGACAACTACGCATTTTCCAATTGATATGATTCATTAAACCTGATATGATTCATTTTTCTGTGTTCTAGTCTGGTATGGTTGCCGGGGCCAGGACAACGAAATACAACGCAATCGAAGTGGGCGAATGTAAACGTCCATGGCTAATTATGCTCTACATATTACTCATACCGCTGACGTCATCTCTGACGTCATTTATTTACAATCGTACTAGTCCGCGCAACGCAAGGATGGTGGTGACCGTCCCTATCATGGCGTCCTTCTGAGGACACAGGGGACAGTTGCACAACCTGTTCAGATATACCTAGGGTACTTCGTTTTCGGGTTAAACCCGATTTTTCACGATAGTTCCCCTCGAACAAGTTTTCACGAATTTCGGTAAAACCCGACATCTACCGGAAATCCTTGCGGTCCTTCAACTTGTCATTCTTGGTAAACCGTTCGAAAAGTGAATTATAATACAGTCAAACACCTTTATAACGAACTTCAGGAGACCACGGAAAATCTTCTTTGTGAAGGTAACTTCGTTCAATGGATGTTTCCAATGAAAAACGCCGTGATCCTGTTTATTGGTAGGATTTCATTGCTCTGATCAAAACGCACGTAGACATTCTACCTAGGGTACACACGGAACCTTATCTCTGTTTTGACCTTTTTACCCCACTCGTTATTTCGGTATACAGTCAACCCTCGATTTATGAACCTTCGATTTATGAATTCCCTCGTTTTATGAACACGAGCACGGGGAACCAAACTTTTTCCATTCATTTTTCCCTCGTTTTATGAACCTCGATATTCGAATAATGAACGGAATTTCTGGGAACCAACTAGGAGTTGCTCAGCGTTTTTGCTCTCAATTTATGAACGGATCGTTCCGAGGTCAACAGAAACCTTCAAAGGGATAATTCCGTGGTCTTATGAATGTCGCCTGAACGGACAAAACGTTTTCTAGGTATTGCACCCTGGGTTCTTACCCTCGAAACCCGAACAACAAACGGGTTTTCCGGGGTCGCACAAGGTGCTAACAAGTGTTCCTGACCTCAGTTGATGAATAAGGTGGTCGCTGTCACCCGGAGACTAATAAACGGAGGTTAAAGATGCCGGAGGAAATCCGAGACCAGTCCAGTGCGAATGTGGTGAAATCTCTTATTTCCAAGATTGACACAGCGGAAGGCATGGTCCAAAGCAAAATTAAACAATTTAGTATTGAATAATAAACAGAGTGTGAATGCGCTAACGTCTGTTCTTTGTGAGACTGATACAGCAGAAGGCATGGTCAAAAGCAAAATTACACAATATATGGCATTGTAAACCCAATCCCAACTCGGAAATACTGTTGCATTTGCTCGATAGCACTCCGTTAACTGAATTTTCGATTTATGAATCCCTCAATTTATGAACGATTTTTCGGGGAACCGAGGGTGTTCATAAATCGAGGGTTGACTGTATTCGTTATAAAGAAATTCGTTATAAATGTCCGAAGTATTCATTGAATCCTATATGGACTCCTGACCAGACCACGAAAAACGTTCGTTATAACGGTCTTTTCGTTATAAAGGCGTTCTTTGTAAAGCAGTTTGGCTGTATCAGCAAAGAGAGATTTGTGACAACCTATTTGTTCTCACTTTATAATCCCCTTCTGCAGAAGTCAAAGACGAGCTTTTGTCGAACTCCGGCGAGTGTTTGAGTAACCGCGGGCATTCACTGCTTACTACTTTCACTGCTTACTTTTCCCCGTGTTATACCGGTGGCTTGCTTCATATGCATTTCGTTTCGTCCGAAAATTACCCGCTGACATATACACTCTTAAAAATGAACTTCACCGCATAGCACTTTCCTAGCCAATCATCATCTCGAATGGTGCCCCTATCGGCCCTGATTCGTTGAAAACGGGAGGTGTACGCCTTTTCTGTGACAATTATGAACAGCAGAAGTGTCACAAAAAAGGCGTTCAACTTAAGCACGACATCACAACCAATGCCGATCGGGCGGGTCTCAATCGGGCAGAGATCCTCAATGCAGATCAGTTACTGTAATCGGCTTTTGTAATTGATATTCAGTCACACCTACACTCTTAAAAATGAACTTCACCGCATAGCACGCTCCTAGCCAACCATAATCTCAAATGATATCGTTATCTGCCCTGATTCGTTGAAAACGGGAGGCGTACGCCTTTTTTGTGACAATTATGAACAGCATAAGTGTCACAAAAAAGGCGTACGCCTCCCGTTTTCAACAAATCAGGGCAGATAACGATATCATTCCAAATGATGGTTGGCTAGGAGCGTGCTATGAGGTGAAGTTCATTTTTAAGAGTGTAGGGGGATTGGACTTGGCCGAGGAAGGGACACCGCAAGGAATCCACCATCCGCTGGTGACTGAGGGTGTTACCTTCGGTTGGTTGGTGCATTCCGCTAAACTTGACTTCCTTTTTTTTCTCGACATACTATCTGTGCATCTTACATAATTTTGTTCAACTGATAAATAACAAAAAAAAAATTATAAAGAGAAATAAATAAATAGTCAATGGATATTTTCCACTTAATCACTTCAAACTCAACAGACTGAAGCAAAGTGTACGTGATGTAATTTTTTGCATTGTGATTTTTGTGATGTAATTTTTTTCATGCAAACTGTGGTATTTCTAATATCTTTGCCCTCTCGGGACAGTATGCGGCCATTGCGGCCATGTTTTTTTTTTCCTTTTAATCTTATCAGGGACTGTATAACAGGGTCCGCTCCAACAGTCACATATCTTGGTGTATCCCGTTTGAAACCATTAAAAATAATATTTCAAAAATAAACGCGTAGGTACCCACTGTTAACAATGTACCTCCCAGAATATACGCTTAAAAATCAACGCACAAAAATAATCGCCCAAATATTTCCGTTTTAATAATAACGCTACGGAATCAACGGTTAAGAATATATCGTTAAAAATAAACCGTTTCAGAATCCCCCCAAATCCACCCTACAGTTGCTAGAGTCATGTGGTATGGCCCAAATCAAGGTGAACTGCAAGCAAGGGGCTTAAACCAACCTCATAGGACCAAAGTAGACTAAACTCTCACAAGCTAACCGAAACCAAACTAAACTAACCTAACATAACGTGTTATAACCCGGCGTAAATTGCAATCAGTCCGCCTCCGTGCTAGATGGTGAGGGGATTTTGAAACAGTTTATTTTTAATGGTGGGTTACTAAACGGTGATCTCTAAACGGGGATAGTAAGCGGTTTACTTTGGGAGATATTTTTTAACCGTGTATTTTTGAGCGGATCATTCTTGAATGTTTTATTCTTAAACGTTTATTCTTGATGGTGGATTTCGCCGGGTGCATCCCGTTTGAAACTCTTAAATATAACCTTTCAAAAATAAACACGTAAGTAGCCACTGTTAATAATAAATCTCCCAGAGTATATGCTTAAAGATCAACGCACAAAAATAATCGCTCAAATATCCCCGTGTAAATAAAAACGCTGAGGAATTCCCGGTTAAGAATATGCCGTTAAGAATATATCGTTTCAGAATCCCCTCCCCCCAAATCAACCATGCGGTTGCTACTGTCGCGTAGTATGGGCGCGAGTGAAATATAAAACAATCCGCTTTAACAAATAGCCTTAATTCGGCAAATTTAATTGGGCTCCTGCTACGAGTATACTTCGTACATCGGACTTCCATACTTCGTACGCGAAGCAAGCGTACTTATCTTCAACATCCGTGTAAAGGCCGAAACGCATTGGACGTTTTCTCAGCGTCAAAACGTCGCGCGTACGCCATGGCCTCGCACACGCGGCGAAGAAACGCCAGCGAGGCGACCACCCAAAACGCATGGGACGCGTACGGAGCGAGTGGCGCGCGCCACTGTTGCTATATTCGTCGACCACAAATATCTGTTAGAACGTGCAGATGCTCTTCTTTCCTGTTGTTCCTTCATTCCAGATACCATTAAAATGTTCACGTAAATTTAGTGTGATGGATAATGTCCCAAAAATTTACGCGAGCTGCTCATACGCCACCTTGTCTGCCGCACGACGGCCATGGTTCTGTCTACTTCTCGGAAAACGCGCCCAGACGCGCGCGAATATCTGTAGTCGACAGATTCCGGCGTACGCCCTCCACGCGCGTTGAAAAGCTGGTTTTTACGAGGTCACACGCGCGCCGAGCGCGCGCGCGTCCTAAAAATGTCGGAAAAACGTTCCATGCGTTTAGCCCTTAAAGCGAACCCAGAGCACACACACGAACGAACGAGCGCCCAGCACTGCCCCAGTTCCCGCCGATGCTTTTTCAAGCTAAATAACGGGGGTGTCCCCGAAAACCACCATTAAGAAGAAACGTTTAAAAAAAAAAAAAACATTCAAGAATAGTCCGCTTAAAAAATGGGCGGTTAAAAATATATCTCCAAAAATAAACCGCTTTCTATCCCCGCTTAGAGATAACCGTTTAATAATCCACCATTAAAAATAAACTGTTTCAAAATTCACCTCACCATCTAGCACGGAGGCGGACTGACTGCAATTTACACCGGGTAATATCATGTTATGTTAGGTTAGTTTACCTCGGTTTCGGTCAGTTTAGGATAGTTTAGGCTAGTTTGATCCTGTGAGGTTAGTTTAAGCCCCTTGCTTGGCAGTTCACCTTGATTTGGGCCATACCACGTGACTCTAGCAACTGTAGAGTGGATTTGGGGGGATTATGAAAGGATTTATTTTTAACGGTATGTTCTTAACCGTGGATTCCTTAGCGTTTTTACTTAAACGGGGATATTTCGGCGAATATTTTTGCGCGTTGATTTTGAAGCGTATATTCTGGGAGATATATTTTTAATAGTGGGGTACTTACGCATTTATTTTTGAACGATTATTTTTAATGGTTTCAAACGGGATACACCCAAATAACGCGGGACATGCATATAATGCATAAGCTTTTCTACACTAGAAAGGAAAACATAGCAACAACACACACAGAGAACAAATATGGCAGCCGTGACAGACCACAAGGTAGAGGGCTAGTGCTAACAAAGGCAAAAACCACCAATGTAATCCGCGTCTTACTGCTATTCTCTGCGTAGAGATACATATCTATCACTCCGATACAGGATATATTTTGAAACAATTTATTTTAGCGATATATTTTTAAACAGTTTGTTTTTAATCATATATTTTGCAACGATATATTTTTCATGGCGGATTCTTTAGCGATTGTTTTTTGGGCGGGGATTTTTGTGCTGTTGGTTTATTACCGGGGAATTTTATGCGGTTTATTGTAAAACATTGTATTTTGGAAGAGTTTTTCTTAAAGGATTTATTCCTAAAGATTTATTATTGTAACCCCCCCCCCCCTAGCACCTGTACCAATTTAAGTACAGCAGAAACAACCATACAACAAACATACTTAAAGTACAAAGTGCTTGGCAGGAAGGGAGTTGCCTCAGGACGAAAGTCGCCGATATTTCGAACAGAGATTGTTTGCTTCCCAGAAGAACAGTCTCTATTCGAAATATCGGCGACTGTCGTCCGAAGGGAAATCCCTCCATGCTTCCCTACTGAACTGTTGGATTTCTACCCGTCTTAGTCAAGGCAAACAGTGAACCTTCGTTAATATGACCCCCGATAATCTTATATGCGCGCTTTACGATCACAATCCCGGGGAACAACGCAGTGAAACCTCATAATAAGAGGGTTCAGTCATAAGACGTCATAATAAAGAGGGTTCAGTCTACATTGTTCGTGTGCTGGACTTTTCAACACATTGTCTGTAACGATAAGAATAGCTGTGGAAGTTACGCTTCGGCTATTACATCTAGAAAGCTGTTAGAAAGCATCTTTTGCAAATTCCTAAAACATGCATAGTTTACAGCATGCCCTGGAATATAAACGGAAAGAAATAATTTTGCGACCAAGTTGGCGCATCTGTAATGCCGATAGGGTACTCGAGCACATGAAAGGAAAGTACACTCTTAAAAATGAACTTCACCGCATAGCACGCTCCTAGCCAACCCTTATCTCGAATGATATCGTTATCTGTTCTGATTCGTTGGAAACGGGAGGCGTACGCTTACACTTATGCTATTCGTAATTGTCACAGAAAAGGCGTACGCCTCCCGTTTTCAACAAATGAGAACAGCTAACGATATCATTCGAGATAATGGTTCGCTAGGAGCGTGCTATGCGGTGAAGTTCATTTTTAAGAGTGCACTGGAGGAAGGTGCCTAAAGAAGGTAAGACCTCCTATCTGCATGTATTTAGTTATGAGTCTAATAGATGTAATATTGTTCTTCTAGGCTTCGTAATTCTATTTACAATTTATTGTTCAATTCTTCTCCTTCATAACTTGTGCAGCGTTAAAGGGGCAATAAACAGGTATGCAAGGTGCACTTTTTTCTAATGCAGTGTGATTCGTTTCCTACAGTGATGTTTAACAAAAAATTTTTGTCGCAAAAAAGTAAATAATGGCTCCAAACCAACCGAATATTCTCTGCATTCTTTCGCGCTCATGCCCCGCCCTGCGATGCCCTGGCGACAATAGCGACACGTCATTTTGACGTCGCGCACCATCAACCATTCAAAATGCGGGGCGCCTATACAGTGATTTTGTTTTAATATCGGGTAGTGAGGTCAATTCTAAACATATTTACACTTGTCAAACCCAAGGTAGCCAGATCAAAAGGTACCAAAAGCCCACAATATTCCATTTCATGTGCGCACTATGTTTTCAGCGCTGTATTGCTCCGCGAGGTCACAGCGGTGTTCTCACAACCGGTTCTCCCCGCACGCTGCTGTTTGTGTCAACGAGGCCCGTCATTGGCTAGGAGTCCGAAATCTCCCCCACTTCCAGTTACTGGAATGCAGCTTTGCTACACGTGCGAGACGTGTGACGTAGGTGCTCTCGGAGTAGGAAGGAGAGACTCACGCAGATTATGCTCTTTGAATGGCATTGTTTCGTGGTAAAGGCGCTCGCTAGAAGTAAATGAATTTCATAATTGGATATCGTGAGCCACGTTCTTTCATAGAGCATAATAACTGGAGAATATTCCTGGAGCTGTTTAGTGCTCCTTTAACATAAAAGTGCACTCTTTCGTATTCGGACGAGTAGACGCACCGCCGTTTGGATACCTCTATCCATCGTTACGTCATCTGAAGAACTGTAGCACCCAATCAGACGCCAACGCGGAGATACACGTAAAGTTATTCTTTACCCTGTTTAAGATGAACTTTACTACATAGCTCCTTGCAAACCATCATCCCTTATCACAAGGTTCTCGTCTCTGATTTGTTGAAAATGGGTGCACTGTAAACTGAAAAACACCCTTATGGGTGCAAATGGCTTGTCCTATAACTGACACCTCTTTTTACACCATATGGTCTTAGAACACCCTTTTCAGAGGGTGTATTCTCTGTAAGACACCCTTTGAAAGGGTGCTTTTCCTTGAAAATGCTTTCTTTTGCACCCTCTAAACACCCTTCTAGGAGGGTGTAAAGTTGTTAAACACCCTCCTAAAAGGGTGTTTAAAGGGTGCAAAAGAAGGCATTTTCAAGGAAAAGCACCCTTTCAAAGGGTGTCTTACACAGAATACACCCTCTGAAAACGGTGTTCTAAGACCATATGGTGTAAAAAGAGGTGTCAGTTATAGGACAAGCCATTTACACCCATAAGGGTGTTTTTCAGTTTACAGTGTGGCGTAGCCCATTTTGTAGCCTGCATAATAAATAATGGACACCTAATAGGCCCGCATAATAGATACGTAATAGGCTCCTCCTCCCGTTATCAACAAAGCATTCGGGAAGATGGTTTGCTAGGAGCGTGTTATGTGCCGAAGATACCCACCTATCAAATTCACCAATAAAAGGTGTCGTAGACAACATGATGAAATCGTCATTTGCAGCTGACACAGTCGGCGGACTCACTTGGTACGGTTCATAGCTCCTTTAAAGTGGTCCAAATACAGTAAGTATTCGAGTCACACTACTAGCGCCATCTCTTCACATGTCATCATTCAACATTGTGTATTAAAGGGGCAATAAACAGGTATACGAGGCGCATTTTTTTTAAATACATTGTGATACGTTGCCGACGGTGAACGTTTTCGAAAAAATGTTGTCGCAAAAAAGTAAATAATGGCTCCAAACTGACTGAATATTCACTGCACTCTTTCGCCCTCATGCCCCGCCCTGCGATGTCCTGGCGACAATAGCGACACGTCATTTTGACGTCGCGCATCTTCAGCCATTTAGAATACGGGACGCTTATACATTAACTTTTTTGTAATATCGAGAAGTGAGGTCAACTCTAAACGTATTCCCACTTGCCCAATCCAAGGTAGCCAGTTCAAACTGTACCAAAAACCCTCAATATTCAATTTCACATGCGCACTATGTTTGCTGTGCTGTATTGCTCCGCGAGGTCACCGCAATGTTCCCGTAACCGGTTCCGGAGAGCGAAACCTCCCCCACCTCCAGCGCCTAGAATTTGGTGTTGCTATACGCTGGAATATAGTGACGTGACCCGGCTTTAAGAATAAGGAGAGGCTCGCGCAGATTATGCTCTTTGAATGGCATTGTTTCGTGTTAAAGAGACTCGCCGGAAGCAAAAGAATTTCATATTTGGATATCGTGAGCTACATTCTTTCATTGGGCATAATAATTGGAGAATGTTCGTCGACCTGTTTTGTGCCCCTTTAATGCATGTTTTTCAGTGCATATTTCGCGCATATTTAGCGCGCACTTGCATGGACACGGTTCAGGAGATTTCCGGTGCATATTAATTCTCCCCTACTAACGGACATGGTTGGCTCGCGACCTAAAGCCATGATGTCTTATATGATGTCTTCAATGATGCACACCCATGCCAAACCTTTTCTCCTCTGCAACACATTCGTCCACAGCCTTGGTCACAAACGCGTTGAACTTTGCTCGTTATTTCGCGACCTACTGGACCAACAGTAAAATAAGTGACTGTACTGATAAATTGTGCTGGCTGAGCATAACAATAGTAACAAAACGAAGCGGATGCGTTTCGATGTTGTTTTAAATATATATATAAATATGTAATAAACGCGTGTATGTGTTTTGTTTGTTGCATTCAAACGTATTTTTAATTTCACTTATCGTGCATGTTGGTGCGTCATATTAAAATTTGCAACAAGAGCCGCTGGCCCACAATTTAAAGGTAACGGGAAAAAGTGACGCCTTACATTTTTAATCCATAACGTATCACTTTTTGGATGAAGTAATTTGTAACGCTACAGAATTTTGAAGTAACTGTAATCAGTTACTTATTTTCGAGTAACGTCTTCTGCATGCCGCTCAACCTTCACGCAAGACTTACGCGACGCGTGAAACGGGAAAAATAAATGAATATTTCTTTATTTTTTTTAGAGATCCGAACGTCTACTGCGTAAAGTGCGGCAAAATGTTTTTATTTCACGGTAACCGCTGTGAAACCAGGGTAAGCACTACTGGTAGTGGTGACCGCCGTTCGGGTGCCGTCAGCAAGGGTAAGGCATGGGAAGGACCATATAGTGGAAGCAGATGGCCCTACGGAAGCGCCCTCTGCTGGGAGTCCCCCGCGGCGAAGGAGCGAAGCCTGTGAGAGAAACAAAAGCCAACGGCAATTACCTACTCAAACTATGTTGTGCACATGCACATACATGTTTTTTTTTGCTAGTTTGGACGTTGTTCAGATTATTGATGTTGTCCAGCTTAAAGAGGATGAGAAATATACTTCGTCACCTCTCAAGATATTTATCGCAGCGCCGATAGGATGACTGGACACAGAGAGGTCACGCTCCCTCCTGCGCCAGGTAAACTCAATCCCTCGTACTCGCTCTACTTCCGTTTCAGTTATCATGGCTGGCAGCGCGAAACTGCGCTGCTGGCGACATGGCGCTGGTGGCGCTGGGGCGGTTGATGGCGCGTATTACCCTGCTCGGGGGGGGAGGTGGTTCCCGAAATCCACCATTAAGAATAAGCCGCTTAAGCATAAAACATCCAAGAATAAACCGGTTAAAAATACACGACTAAAAATGTATCTCCTAAAATAAACCACTTGCTATCCCCGCTTAGAGATCACCGTTTAGTAATCCAATCACTAAAAATAAACTGTTTCAAAGTCCCCTTTCCATCTAACACGGAGGCGGATTGATTGCAATTTACGCCGGGTTAAGTCACGTTGTGTCTGGTTAGTTTAGTCTGGTTTCGGTTAGTTTGGAATAGTTTTGGTCCTGTGAGGTTAGTTTAAGCCCCTCGCCTGCTCAGCATCGTAACAGAATAGTCTAAACCAATTAGAAAAAAAAAACGCACCGTATTCGCGGGGTGAGGAGGAGGTGGTCCCGCCCCTTTTTGTTTTCCCTCTCTTTGCGCCGCGTTGACCTTGATGCCGGTGACAACTGACACGTCACAGAGAAAACAAAAGAACCCTCTTAACCCAAGCAGCACAATGCACTGAAAGTCGAGTGCAATAGGGGGTGGCCGTTACGTGTCTTATCAATGTTCTTTAGTTTCAAGAGTCTGTTCGAGGCCTTCCGCATACCCGGCCACCCCTACACTCTTAAAAATGAACTTCACCACATAACACGCTCCTAGCCAACCATCACCCGGAATGACAACGTTCTCGCCCTAGATTAGTTGAAAACAGGAGGAGGAGCCTATTTTGTGCCCATTATGCACGGCACAAAATAGGCTCCTCCTCCCGTTTTCAACAAATCAGGGGCGAGAACGTTGTCATTCGGGATGGCGGTTGGCTAGGAGCGTGCTGGCTGTGCTGTCTGGGGTTTTTCCTGGGTTTTCCTCAGACGCTTTCAGACATATGTCGGCACAGTTCCCCTAGAAGTCGGCCCAGGACGCACATTTCCCCAGGGCGTCAGTCGTGACGTTGCCCACATACGTGAGGCCGACAACGGCAAGCCCTATCACCATCACCACCACCACCATCATTTTTAAGAGTGTATTGCACCCGACTTTCAGTACATTGTGCTGCTTCGGTTATGTTCGTTGTTTCAAATGCAGCCCCCAGTGGAGCCGTGGAAATGCAACATTGGAAGCAACACCGAAGGTCTCCTACGCGGTTCCATGAAAGAGGGAAAAAAGGGGATGTGTGAAAGGAGAGGTGAAACCGGTATTGGAGCGGACCGCGGTCAGTGAATATGTGAACCTGAGCATGGGTTACTATACGTCTTGGGTAGTAAATAAGTTACTCTTAACTTGTCACTGTAACTAGTTACTTTTCGGGGTAACTAGTTACGTTTCCAGAGAAGTAGCTTTTAACTGTAACAAGTTACTGTTATGGGGAAGTAGGGGACGGTAGGGTGGAGAGAAAAAAAGGAACGACATTGATTCGAGTAACTAGTTACATTCAGAGAAATAGTAACTGGTTACAGTTAAAAGCTGATCTTCTGGAAATGGAACTAGTTACCGTAACTAGTTAGTTTTGGGGGTAACCAGTTACGGTAACTAGTTACATTTCCAGAAAAGTAGCTTTTAACTGTAACTAGTTACTATTTCTCTGAATGCAACAAGTTACTGGAATCAATGTCGTTCCTTTTTTTTCTCCACCCTACCGTCACCTACTTCCCCCATAACGGTTATTAGTTACAGTTAAAAGCTACTTCTCTGGAAATGTAACTAGTTACCGTAACTAGTTAGTTTTGGGGGTAACTAGCTATGGTAACTACTTGCACTTCCAGAAAAGTAGCTTTTAACTGTAACTAGTTACTAGTTCTCTGAATGTAACTGCAAAATGTAACTATAGTTACTCGAATCAATGTCATTCCTTTTTTCCCCGCCACCCTAAGGTAGCCTAATTCCCCCAAACAGTGCGTTGCTTCCTTCTGTACCTAACCGGTATGTGCCCCATGCATTGTGCTCTTTGCTCTTCGGTCGCGTACACATGTCGTAGTTTCCCAGCTTTAGTAACTTATACTGCTCGTGGTTAAGTACAATAATACTTTTATTGTACTTAAGTAAATGTAAATAAATGCGCGTTTTTAACAATTGTATCACCTTCTCATGGTCAGTTTTATAAAAAGTAAATGTAATGTAACTAAGTTACTTTCTCTCTGTCACTGTAACTACAGATTTTTCCGCCGTTATTAATCCTCTTGTCGTACATTTTAATCCTTATGCCATGACATTTAATCCTTTTGCCATCGGAATTAATCCTCCTTTCATTATTTTTCATCCTCATTTCACATGATTTAATCCGTTTCTCATGCAATTTAATCCTAGTGACTACATGGTCCCAAAATACAAAAAAAAAATCATGTAGCCCACACAATGTCACTTGGATTAAATTGCATGAGAAATGAATTACATTATGTGAGATGAGGATTAAAATAATGAAAGGAGGATTAATTCCGATGGCAAATGGATTAAATGTCATGATATAAGGATTAAAATGTACGACAAGAGGATTAATAACGCCGGAAAAAGCTGTGGTTACTTGACAAAGCAAATGACTATAAATGCAACTTAATTACTTGACCATGAAAATAACTATAACTGTAACTCAGTTACCTTTTAGAAGTAACTTACCCAAGACTAGTTACTATGTTCTTGTTATGGAAACGTTTGACGAAATGCGTGGATATGAGTCGAAATTGACATTTTAATGTTTTGCAGATGAAATCATTCTGAATTCATAAGAAAGTGAGGTCTATACCATCTTTCATTTAAACGAAACTTGTTCCCCATCTTGCAATTCGTGTTCCTCAGCGTTCGTTCGAGCTCAGCTCTTGTTGATAGCGAGCATGGAAGTGAGATTATTGAATAAAAAAGTTGCGCAATTGATAGCCGCCTGACAGTGTTCACTATTGCTTGCTTAATCATTGCACTTGCTTAATCATTGCTTTCCTAGATGACGTGGTGTGTTCCTCTGTCGTGCTCTTCAGTGGAAAGACTCGCGTTCAATCGCATTTAAATAATTTGAACGCTTCATAATTAATTATTTGCGCGCATACGATTTTTATACTGATTTACATCGAGGCAATGGAGGACGCATAAAAGGAGCTTAGAGTTGTTATGGTAAAAGTTTTAATTTGAATTATCATTATCATTGTATGGACGATGAATATCTTCCTTAATTAAAGGTTGTGTTCCTGGAAGTTCTTTAACAAATATTACCTCCTCTTAGAGAAGTGATTGTCTGCGCGCTCGAGTTATCGAATATATGCATGTGATATTAAATTGCTTTAACTGCGGGCATTACAATATCATAAAATTGGTGGTCTGCGTGTAAGATATGAATGTTGCATGCAGCAATATCTGGTTTCAACTGTACAACTCTCCATGCTAATTACCAGTACTTTAGATTAATGAAATATTTTCACTTGTAGAAATGCGTATTTCTACTGCTTTGCATGTGCGGGCGCGAGAAGGAAAGTACGATGAAAGATGAAAGTCACTGAAAAGCTTAGCCGGATGTAGGACTCGAGCCTACATCTTCTGGATTACTGGTCCACACTCTAAGAGAGAAAAAAAAAAAGAGTAAAACGGGGAGTAATTGCAGCTTCTGCTCCCCTAGTCTGCAATCACTCCCCAATTTAGTCCCCTAACCCGACGTTTAATCCCGACATATACTCCCCAGGACTGCAAATTGTCACTGAACTTCGCGAATGGTCTCCTGAATGTAACAGTCTACGTAAATATGTGCCCTTGGTCAATTTGAAGGGCATCAGGCTATATAACTCAGCCAACGTAGCGATTTTCGAGCCACACAGAGTAAGAAACAGTTAGCGCATCTTTCTTCGCAAATTGTGACCTGTGTATAGTGCAAGATTTTATATCACTCGATATAGCACGGTTGACGGTTTGCTTCGAAGTATTTGCATGCATGCACACGAATTATGTGCCTGAGACTATTACAACAGCCCGTGAAATGCAGTCTCCACTCTGTGACATTCATTAACTCCCGTGCATTTACTCCCGAAAGGGACTGCTTTTTGTGGCAATGCATTTAGTCCCCAAAAGGACTAAAAGTACTCTTTTTTTTCTTAGAGTGCAGGACTCTACCAACTGAGCTAAGCTCACGAGACTTCTCAGCGAACTTCCAAGGGTGCGTCATCTGAAGGGACAAACCAGTCACTCACTCTCACTCGTCCTCCTTTCACTCTTACATTTTTGCTCACTCATACGCGCACATTCATAAGAGAGGGATCGACGCACACCTCTACACTCTATCTGAAGCGCAGGGGGACACCGACGGTTACCCATTATCCCTGATTCTGCCGACCTCTGTTGCCCTACTACAGTCAAACTCCTTTACAACGAACGCCTTTATAACGAAAATATCCGTTATAACGAACGTTTTTCGCGGTCTGGTCAGGCGCCCGTAAGAATCAATGTATACCTCGGATATTTATAACGAATTCCTTGATAGCGAAATGTACCAAAATAACGAGGGGGGTAAAAAGGTCTAAACAGGGAAGGGATAAGGTTCCATGTGTACTCCAGGTATAATGTCTGACGTGCGTTTTGATCAGAGCAATGAAATTCTACCAATAAACGAGATTAAGGCATTTTTTTTCCCTTTCAAACATCCTTTTTAACGAAGTTGATTTTACAACGAAGATTTTCCGCTGTCTCCTGGAGTTCGTTATAAAGGGGTTTGAGTACTTTCATCCTGTTTGACGTGTCTCAATAGGGCCTCACCTTGGGGTGCAGCCCTGTATGGACGGGTGAAGGGACGAAGACGCACTCCTTCCACCTCGGAAACAGCGCCTGCGTGAAGGGGTCGTTAGAAACAGTGCCACTCATCGAGCACGAAGGCCGACACGAAGTACTCACCCCAAGCGACCAGAACGAACAGAATAAGGATGGCTGTCTTCATGATGATCGTCTTCAGAGTCTGCCGCGAGAGGAGGAAAGGGATAATATTACAACTATAGGGATGTGCCAATCAAAGCCTCGAATCCTCGAATCCTAGGCAGGGATTCGAGATTCGCGAATTCGAATCCCGGTGCACTGTAAACTGAAAAACATCCCTCATGGGTGTAAATGGCGTGCCCTATAGCTGACACCTGTTTTTACACCATATGGTCAGGAACACCCTTTTTAGAGGGTGTATTCTGTGTAAAACACCCTTTGGAAGGGCGCTTTTCCTTGAAAATGCCGTCTTTTGCACCCTTTATACACCCTTTTAGGAGGATGTTTACCAATTTTACACCATTCTAAAAGGGTGTCTAAAGGGTGCAAAAGAAGGCATTTTCAAAGAAAAGCTCTCTTTCAAAGGATGTTTTGCACAGAATACACCCTCTAAAAAGGGGTGTTCCGGACCATTTGGTGTAAAAAGAGGTGTCGGTTATAGGACAAGCCATTTACACCCATAAGGGTGTTTTTCAGTTTAGAGTGTGCCTAAAACGGCGAACCGAATCTTTCGAATCAAAGTGGAGAGCTCCGACTTAACATAACAAAATGACAATCTCTTCGTCAGCTGGACTCTCGCCCTTTCTCCCTATCGAAATTGCTTGGCCCCTGGCCCAATCCAGCCCAGCAACGCTCTGCGCTCAAAGCTCTTCTGACATTTCAGGACACCATCGGACTTCAATCGTTATTGTGAAGGGGCTCGTTATTTTATTCCCCCCATTCCAACCAGCAATGGGGTAGAGTATCGCCTGTGGCGATGAAACTCCCCACTCTCCAAGGTAAAAAATGAAGTTGTTGTTGTTGACGAGGTTTACTCAGACGTTTAGTCCGTCATGCGACAGACATCATCAGTGCCAAACTGAATGAGAGATTATACAAACGGTCGCTATTTAAGGAGATGGGAGTATTGTTCGGGAAGGGGGCCACAGTTTTTGTTACAAACCGATGGGTTACAGCGTATGTGCCTAGACTCCAGAAGCTTTCTGGGTCCCCATCTTTGTTCTCGAGATACTGCTCTCTCTGCGAGCACTACTGGCGAAGAGCCATCCCTTATCAACAACAACTGTGTCTATTTGAGGGGACATAGGAAACTAGTTCATCATGATCTGCATAGTTATTACTGCGGACCAGTTGAGATATGGCGCAGTGTTTCCGAAAGTGTGCGGGAGCCTTGAAAAAAAGAGGACAAGAAACCAGAGTTCGACGTAACTTGTTACTGTAACTGAGATATACTTTTTTTGGTAACTTGTAACTAACTTTGAAAAAAGGGGACAAAAATGCAGAGTTCGAGGTAACTCGGTTACTGTAACTAAGTCTCTCTCTCTTCTTCGTTTTTTTTCCTTCTTTTTTTTTTTTTGATAACTTGTAACTTAACTCGGTACTTTCGCGGCGTGGTAACTTTTCAGAGGAACTCGTTGCTTTTTCAGACATCTTTGCCAAACTAACTGAAGCCAAGTTCCAATTTACTTTTAATTGTCTTTTAAGTCACGTCCACATATTTTCTTGCTTTCCCTCCAGTTATTTCGTTGCATTTTATGCCATAAGAAGTGATATTCAATCAATGACATTATTCTACTCCAGAAGTAAGAAGCGCACTGCCGTTGAAATGTAGCTGAAGTACAGTGCGCCCACAGGGAGTAAGACGCAAAGAGTTCGACTTGTTGGACATAGACGAAAGTGACCTAAGCGTGTGTCATCCCTCCGCGGGCTACTCAAGGTCTAACGGTACTGTTCACACGCGCGTCACCTGTGTCCAGACTTGTACGTAACGCGTTACAAGTAATTTCGTTACTTGTAATCAATTAATTTCTTGAGTAATTTTTCGAGTAATTAATTACATTTTTGAACGAGTAATTTTTCAAGTAATTCCATTACAATTTTGAGTAATCAATTACCGAGTAATCAATTACTTTTGAAGTAGAGTCTGACTCCAAATAACAATGCTCTGTCACAAATTTCCAGTGTCTTTATTGGGCTATTCTGCTGTAGTAAGCGGGAAAAAATATTATTGCTACGTCTCACGCGCGAGTCCTTCGTAGCGCGTGATTCTTTCGCGCTATTTCAGCTACCCCAATCACATGGGAGCTGGTTTTCTTCTCTTTTCTCTCTTTTTTTTTTCGAAGCACACAGGAGCCGAAATTTTTGCATGAATTGAAAGTAACGGCCCGAGTAACGCGTAACTTTTATACTAGTTACTCGATTACATTTTGAGTCGAGTAATTTGTAACGGTAATCAATTACTTTTGCTAGAAGAGTAACGGTAACGGTAATCAATTACTTTTTTGGAGTAACGGGCACAAGTCTGCCTGTGTCTCGCTGTTTTGTGCCCGAAGTACCCTTGAAGTACAGGGTGGGTGCTATAAAAAGTCAGCAACATTTTCGCCCGTAGCGCGATACCTACTTGCCGGACAGACTTCCGCTATGACAGAGTGCATGATGAAAGATGAAAGTCACTGAAAAGGTTAGCCAGCTGTAGGGATCGAACCCACATCTACTGGATTGCCTCTCTTGCCTCTCTTGTTCAAGAGTGCATAGTTTGTGCAGAAAACCCTCCGGAAAAATTGTGGTTACCAGGCACTGCATAACAAAGTAAGTGCGACCATCCAAACTTTCCTCTTCATGCATTTCTTATGCGCTATACCGATGTAAACACGGCGGTCTGTCACTAGCTGAGTGCAGCTTCCGCCTAGGGGCGCTAGCGGCGTCAAAAGCGAAAACATATTGGTGACGGCTAGCGCCACTAGGCGGATGCTATACACAACACTTTGCGGATCACCGTGTTTACATCAGTATAGCGCAGAAGAAATGCATGAAGACGAAAGTTTGCGTTGTCATATTTACTTTGTTATGCAGCGTCTGGTGACCACGTTTTTTTTTTTTTTCGGGGGCTTTTCTTGCACAAATTATGATCCCTGTGGCAGCGGAAGTCTGACCATCAAATAGGTATCGTGCCACGCGCGAAGATGTGACCTGACCTTTTATAGCACCCACCCTGCGCTGTAAATTGAAAAACACCCTTGTGGGTGTAAATGGCTTGTCCTATAACTGACACCTCTTTTTACACCGTACGGTCTGGGCGCATATGTTATGAATAAAAGGCTGCCAGGTTCTACCTGCTACCTCACTCTCAAAACAGAACTTCACCGCATTGCACCATGTCCGTCAACCATTGCCACGAATGGTAGGGTCACATGATCAAATTCGGCGAGCCAGGGGGGCGGGGGCGGGGGGCGTACACTCGTTCTAGAAATTTGGACATATGATAAATATTTGCACCGTCCTTTTAAACACTTTGTCAGACGCTATATTGACGTAGGTGGTAAATGTATAAGTTATAGCCTTTCTGCACATTGTTATCGTTTTTATTTTTATTTTTTGCATCAGAACAGCACATTAAGAGCCGACAGTTTGACCCCGCTGCAGGAAGTTTTCCCACACAGCTCCTACGTGGTGGATGATGGAATGCGAAGGGGAAGAACACAGGAGACGGGCACACGGCACTTCCCATTAACATACTTTTTCGGAGTGAAGTGAACCTTGGAATAACCCCTGACACGGGCTAGCCTCAACTACTTTGCGGCCGGAGTCCTTTTACTGTGGTGAAGGTCACCTTGCTGAAAGCGGTTCGCCGGTGCCCAAATTCGTTTCGCTCAGTGGCGCCATCTGAAATGCGTGCTCGAGAGTACTTCACTCGGCAGCCTTCGCAATTATTAAATTAGCGCGCAAAATACCTTTCTAACTCCATCAGGTAAATAGATCAAGGGCAGTTGCAACCTTCTCTCCCCCACCTATTTTTAACTAATCACATTTCAATCACAGTGCTGGCGCACCATGACCTGTGTTGTCGATGCCCCATTAAAACGCCAATCATCATCATCATCATCTTCTTCTTCTTCTTCTCTTGCCCTCTTTATCCCCCTTTTTTGGAGATGTTATCGTGCTGTGCCAACAATCCCAACTTTCTTGCTTTGATCATCCACGCATGTCACGATCATCCACGCCTTCCAAGGGTGAGTGATTCCTCGTAACAAGGAATGCTATAAATCACTCTTGTACTCCGGAAATTATGCTGTTTCAAGCGAAACTGAAATGAACTGTACAGAGACGACACTAGATAAACAACCGTGCAAAAAGGGAAATGCAAATTAAAGGATACACTAAGAGGAAGAGAAGAATAAAAAAAATGTTATTGCGCCGTCACAAAATGTACCGAGAGATCGGCCTTATGCACGGCACTTATGCCACAGACCAGGTCGATGTAATATGTTGCTCTCTGGGCGGTACATACAGCGTTAAGATCCACGAATCTTAAGAAAAATGTCCAGCTTTCATATAAGAAGGCAGTAAAATAAAAATACGTTTCCAAGAACTTCGCGTTAGGAGAATCCTTACTATAGTGCATAATGTAGGTAAAACCCCGAGACAAGGAAACACGAAAGTCTCAACCACCGGCTCGCTTGCTTCCTAGCCATTTCTTCATTGCGTTACTAGAGTGCTACACAGTTACCTCGCACTTTCTAAAAGGCATCTTGGATGAGGACTAGCGAAAAACATGAACATAAACTTACCAGGCGACACCAGACTTCAGTGCTGAAGAATTAATACCGAATGGAGTTCCCTGGCTTTTATATAATGCCGTCCGTCGTTATACTTCCGTCCGTGACGCGCTCAACGACGTCGTTCTAATTGGCTGCTCAACTGCACATCCGGAAAAAAAAATGTGTCGTTGCGAAATTGCAGAGGGGGCCACGGGAGATTATTTCTCAGGGTTCGAAAACCACTCTCGTGCGACGTGGAGAGGAGGAGTCCCTGCGGTGAATGAACAGATTGCTGAAAAGAGAGGGAGAAAGAGAGAGAGAGGTACACTGTAAGCTGGAAAACACCCTTACGGGTGCAAATCGCTTGTGGTGTAACTCACACCACTTTTTACACCGTATGGTCTGGAACACCCTTTTTAGAGGGTGTATTCTGCGTAAAACACCCTTTGAAAAGGTGCTTTTCCTTGAAAATGCCTTCTTTTGCACCCTTTAGACACCCTTTGAGGAGGGTGTAAAATTGTTAAAAGGGTGTATAAAGGGTGCAAAAGACGGCATTTTCAAGGTAATCCACCTTTTCAAGGGGTGTTTTACACAGAATACATCCTCTAAAAAGGATGTTCCACACCATATGGTGTAAAAAGAGGTGTCAGTTATAGGACGAGCCATTTACACCCATAAGGGTGTTTTCCAGTTTACATAGACAACAGGGGACACACTCTTTTTATGTATGTACACTGTAACCGTTTTCACACCCTTTAAGGTGTAATAACGTGCATGGGGCACGCCCTTGTCGATGTAATGATAGTAACATGATAATCGAGTACGGTTTAGCACTCATTTACTTTGCTCGCATGCTGTTTGTCATCTAAATTCAGACTTTCAGTGTCTCAACATCGTTTAACAGTATTGTGGAGACTTGCACGTGCTTGATTATCGGAAGGACGCATACATGCATTTGCACGTACCTACGATATACAAGACACGATGAAGGCAAGATTTGCTATAACACCCGACCTTTTGTAATGCTTTCTGAATTTTGTAAAATATCATCCTGCTGGTACAATGTTGGGCAACCAAGTCTAACGTGCATGCCGCACACCTTTAAAAGGGCGGAAAAGTTTACAGTGTAGTCTGAGTGTGTGGTTTCCACTATCGGCAGAAGATGGTTGGTTGAAGGAGAGCGTGTAAGAGGTCGTCGTGGTCACCGCGAAGAATACGTTTTCCATAAAGCTCACCATCATCTTAGAAAAAAAAAGAAAAGAACCATATGAGAAAATGCTCGACGAGCAGTACACTCTGTGAAAAAAAGGAGTACTTTTTGCTCCTTTTGGGGACTAAATGCATTGCCAGAAAAATAATCCCTTTCGGGAGTAAATGCACGGGCGTAAATGAATGTCACAGAGTTGCGAATGCATTTCACGCGCTGTTGTAAGAGTCCCAGGTACATACTTCGTGTGCATGCACGAAAATACTTTGAAGCAAACCGTCAACGGTGATATATCGAGTTATATAAAATCATGTGTCATACATAATTTGCGAAGAAAGATGCGCTAACTGTTTCTCACCCTGTGTGGCTGGAAAATTAGTACGGTGGCTGAGTTATGCAGCCTTATGCCGTTCAAATTGACCAAGGGCACATGTTTACGTAGACTGTTGCATTCGGGAGAACATTCGCGAAGTTCAGCAACAATTTGTAGTCCTGGGGAGTAAATTTCGGGAATAAATGTCCTGGTTAGGGGACTAAAATGGGGAGTAATTGCAGTCTAGGGGAGTAGAAGCTGCAATTACTCCCCGTTTTACTCCTTTTATTTTCCTTTGAGTGTACCCCATACGGTCAGGGCTGTCCCGCCTCGTAAAGCCTCGAATCTAGAACTATAGTGTCGACGAACGCTAAGCGAAACATATGGCAGTACGCCGTGGAAAACAGGAGGCACAGAACGCGCGCAGGCATCCGTAGTTTTGATATCGAATGTGCTTGAAGGATGCTCGTTATTTCGAGGAAGTGGACGCCTCTTTTAGAACTGCTCATTCTCATCAATTGTATTAAGAGCTTATCGGAACAGCCGGAAAGTTGTATTAATGAGTGTTAAAGGGTGCTACTGTACATCCTGCTTCGGAGGTCATAGCACGGAAATGGTACCCAATTAGTGGTTGCTATCGAGGCCCCAGTAACAAGGGCAGGATGTGTTGACTTAAAAAGAAAAAAAAAGAAAAGAGAGGTGAGCCATGCAAAGAGCGGTCTTGCTGTTCCGAAGAAGAAAAAAAAAGAAGAAGGGCAGAAAAGAAGAAGAGACATTAACAACAACAACTTTGCACTGTGAACAACAACAACAAATTTATTTTCGGCCTTGGAGAGTGGGGAGTTTCATCGCAACAGGCGATACTCTACCCCAGTGCTTGGTGGAATGGGGGGAATAAAATAACGAGCCCCTTTACAAGAACGATCGAAGTCCGATGGTGTCCAGAAATGTCAGAAGAGCTTCGAGCGCAGAGCGTTGCTGGGCTGGATTGGGCCAGGGACCAAGCAATTTCGGTAGGGAGAAAGGGCGAGAGTCCAGCTGACGAAGAGACTCGGAGAGTGTGGTTCGGGAAGGTTCGTAGTGAGGGCAATGAAGAAGAATGTGCTCCAGATCCTCAAGAGCACCACAGTGGCAGCAGGTGGGAGAATCAATTTGTCTCAAGCGGTAACGCCACTGAGCTGTAAAGGCCACATCGAGGCGCATGCGGTGGATTAATGCAGCATCCTGACGAGATGTGTTTCGTGGCATGCGGAAAGCGAGCGTGGGATCAACTCTGTTCAACATAGAGGGGGGAAGAATGTCGGTTGTCCGTTGGCGGGAAGCCAGGGGTGTCACTAGACGTCGCAGAATTGAACGGCGGTCTCCTCTGAGCAGAACAATATGGGTCCGGTTCCGAGACGTCTGTGAACGACTGTGAACTAACTCACTGTAACTCACTGTGAACACCTTTCTTTCGCTTTGCCAGAGCTCTTTAGCCACCAGACAGAACCAGTCTCTCAGGGATCGGACCCAGTGGATCGACCGGAGATGGCGAAAATTCAACGCCCCGCAGCTCGTCTTTGTCGAATCCCTTCTGGCCTCGCTGAATACCTTTCTGACTGTCCTTCTTGTGCCCACCTGTCCGGTCTCGTCCATGGCCCTGCCTGTTGCCGACGCGTTCCAGCCCAGCCTCGCCTACGCTCCGTCTCCTCGGCTTGAAGCCCTCCTCTCGGCGCACGTCAACCAGTTCCTGTCTCACGTTGTTGTCGCGACAGATGCCTGTGTCTCGACTCAGCTAGCGGGTGCCGGCGTCGTCTTCCCTCAGCTCGACTGTCATTGCCCCATCCGCCTCGCTGACAATCACAGGTCGATGATATCGAGCAGTACACGAGGCGGAACAACCTTGAGATTCGCGGGATTCCTGCGAACGCAAAGGAAGACATGCTCGAAGTCCTGAATCGTGTCGCGTCTAAACTGAAAGTTGCCCCACTAGCATCGTCGGATGTTGAAGCCGCGCACCGACTCCCGTCCAATAATGACACACACCCCACTATCATTGTACGCTTCAAGGAGAGGCGTACCAGAGACACGTGGCTTGGTAACCGACACATGCTTAAGATATCGGGGGACGACACTGACTTAAATCTTTCGTCTGCCTTTATCTGTGAAAACTTGACCGTGTACAACAGGCTGCTTCTTCGACAAGCGAAAGACGTGGCTAAGGAAAAGAACTACCGCTTTGTTTGGGTTCGAAATGGGCACGTTCTCATGCGCAAAGATGCTGATGCCAAGGTTGTACGCATTAAACAAACAAGTGATCTCGCTCGATTGTGATGTGTCGCGGTGATGTAGCTTCTCATGATTAACAGTGTTCATGGACCTGATTTCACTCGAATGTCTGAATAAAGAATGTCTTAGCTCCCCGTCGGTACTGCATCTTAATACACGTAGTTTGGGGAAGCACTTTGATGACATAAAAGCTGTATTTCAAATCTTGCAAAGTAAAGTCACTTTCTTTGCTTTAACCGAAACCTGGTTACAAAGTGACCGTGATATGTATTTCCATGTAGATAATTATAATGTAGAGTTTGCACATAGGATGGGTGAACCCCACGGTGGTGTTGCTCGGTATGTTCACTCAGGGGTACCATATTCTGTCAGAAACGACATTCGGTTCCACTGTCAGCTTGTCGAGTCCTTGTTTCTTGATATCCCAGATTGTCCATCATCGTTGTCCACATTTAGTGGCCGCCCCCTCACAATAGGAGTATTGTACAGATCACCAAGCTCTCATCTACCAGATTTCTTGAATGAACTTGATGGCCTATTACATTCTTCATGCCAACATAAGCTCAACCTCATTCTCGTTGGTGACTTCAATATAGATCTCCTAGGAAGCGATACCAGTGTTTCATTATATCAGGAGATTCTTGCCAATCATGGATTTAAGCAGTTAATTAGCTCGCCAACTCGATTTGGAGGAGGCGTTAATGGCTCACTTCTCGACCATGTTGTGACTAATCTTTGTGATCATAACCTGATCTATGGGGTTGCCGGGTGTGACATCTCGGATCATGAGCTCACATATGTTGGCCGTAAGGGGACGCCTTCACGTGATTTGGGATATCACACACGCACGCACGTTAACCCTGTTTCACTCGAGAATCGCCTTCGTCAGCTCACATGGGATTTTTCCTCATATACTGACACATCGGAAAAGGTGAATTACTTTCTTGCAACACTCTCTGGGTTGATTAAGGAATCGACCGTAACCTCAGTTTTGAGCAAGCGTAGCGCGATTAGACAACCATGGATCACAAATGCAATTCTTAAAAGCATTAAGCACAAAAATAATCTATATACTAAAATGCGCCGCTCTCCATTCAATCACCACCTTCGTTCTCGTTATACTACTTATAACAATACCCTCAGAAATGTCCTGCGCGCCGCGAAACGTAACTATTTTTCTAAGGTTATCAGCGAGACCAACGGTAGTCCCAAAACCATGTGGAACACAATCAATCGCATTTTGGGTAAAAGTAATGGACAGACACATACTGACATTTCACTCCAAAATAACGATGAACTGGTGAGTGTTCCTGATAAAGTGGCAAACATGCTAAATGACCATTTTACTAATATAACGAAGAGCGTGCCTTTATTGAATGGTACAGGTTTGGAAGTTCCACTGCCGCCATCAAACCCGCATTCTTTCTTTCTTGACCCAACCACACCAAATGAAGTGCTTTCCACTATAAGATCTCTCAAAAGTTCAAAGTCATCTGGCCATGACGGTTTATCTCCATCTCTTCTTAAAAAAGTGGGACACCTCTTGGCCCACCCACTGTCAGTGCTAGCAAATAGCATGTTTTTACAAGGGACATTCCCTGACGAACTTAAACTGGCGAAGGTTGTACCTGTCCATAAAAAAGGGACCAGAGTGGATGTAGGAAATTATCGTCCCATATCGATACTTCCTGCGGTCAGCAAGGTGTTTGAAAAATTAATACTTAACCGACTAGAAAGATTCTTTAACAGACATAAGATAATACATCCGCTCCAGTTCGGCTTTCGCAAAGGTAAATCCACAACTTTAGCACTAATAAACGCGACCGAACAGATAAAGAAGAATATCGAACAAAAACTGCTTACAATGGGCATTTTTGTGGACCTGACAAAGGCCTTTGATTTAATTGATCACAAAATACTTCTACAAAAGGCATACAGGTATGGAATTCGAGGGCTTCCGCTCACGTTGCTAGAGAGCTACTTGCAAAATAGAATGCAGTATGTTCATGTCTCGGGCTACGATTCTTCTATTAAGGCCTTATCAACTGGCGTTCCTCAGGGGTCAATTTTGGGTCCCTTCCTTTTTCTTATGTATATCAACGACCTTCATCTCTGTCTGTCTGAGAAATGTTTCTTATATGCCGACGACACCAACATTTTTGTTGAAGACCCCACTATTGCAGGGCTGTTCGTGAAGGCTGATAACGTTTTACCTAAGTTTTCCGCATGGTTGATAGCTAACAAACTCGTTCCTAACATAGGTAAGACTTCATATGTAATCTTTCGCCCACGCCAAAAATTACTTGACCTAAGCCAATACACGTTGCATTTTTGTGGGCATTCCCTGTCAAGAACGACATCTGTGAAATTCTTGGGGGTTATCTTGGATGAACATTTATCGTGGACTAACCATATCCAGTTTGTGCGTTCCAAGGTCACCAGCGGGCTCTATGCTCTTTCAAGAATTCGATACCTGGTCCCCGTCACTTGTCTCCTAATGGTTTTCCATGCTCTAGTCCAATCGCATATTTCTTATGCCCTGGAAGTTTATGGGCTCACTTATTCATCCAGCCTGCTTCCTCTACTCCACGCGCAGAAGAGAGCAATGCGCATAATGATGTTCGCACATCCCCGCGATAGCATCTCATTTGCATTCCAGTGTCTGTCTATCCAGAGCATATACAATTTACTGAAATATAAGGTTGCCATCCTAATCTACAGATTATGCAACGGCATGATCTCAGATCATCTTATTTCAATCACACATCTTCAAAAACCTTATTCGCTGCGGTGCGAACCTGATATGCTACAGGTACCTCAACCTCGAACGAATTACGGGATTCATTCAATGAGTTATTTCGGATCCAATGTCTGGAATTCATTGCCGTCTCATATACGGTCCCTAACCTCTTTTCCCCATTTTAAGTATCAGTTACGCAGTTTGTTACACTCCCAGCATAATACCCCATCATCAATGTAGATGTAACCATGTGATGAATTACATGATAACATATGATGTTTTGGTTAAAATTGTTTTTCTCAATAACTGTATAAGGCTCCTGTGCCCGCAAGGCTGCTCAATAACCTACCAGTCTGTTTATTGTCGGGTTACTCTCCCTGTGTTCTGTAGTAACTTATGAGTGTATTAGTTGTTGGGTAACTCCCCGTGTGTACTTTAGTTACTTATTAGTGTTTTAGTTGTCGGGTAACTCCCCATGTAGTGTTTTTTTAAGTCTTATATTGATTTAACAATATCTTAATCACAACTAAACTGTATCTTTTAGCTGTTAGTTCTTGAACTGTGCTGGGACTGTACTACAGGGCTTGCCCTCACAGTCCCGCTTTCTGTACATTTTACAATACTGACTAAATAAAGAAAGATTACGATGACTACACTCCCGTGTTCGAGAGCGAACTCTTCGCCACCATACTGGCTCTCAGAATGGTGCCCGTTGCATTTATGTATACAAAAACTTGTTTTATGCCTTTCTGTAGCTGCTGTACTACTATTGTGTGATGTAATCTTGGTGGTTGTGGCATTGACAATGGTTTTCCACCCTTTAGAAAGAAACATACTATCAGTATTCCAGACTGCGAACTTATAATCTGTGTTCATATCATGTAGTCGAAGTATAGACGACGCTGAAACAGATAAAAAATAACAGCGTAGATTCGCAACTGTCGTCTCGAATGGGAGACTGAAACGTGGCATTGTGCTGAAAAACAGAAGGAAAACAAACGATAAGAAACTAACAAAGAAATTATCGTTGCAGATTTCGCTTAGAAGTTACAGTGTCGGAGTAGAGGGTACATTTATAAGTTACAACAAGCTGTTTTTGTTTTTTCCGAGATGTAACTTCTATTCGTGTTGTAAAGACATGACCTTGGTCGCTTTTAACCTCTAAATATACGTTACAGTGGTGTAACCTGTAAGAAATCTCGAAATCTACGTCTATATAGAAGTTTCATGTTTCTAAAAGTTACAATAAAAGGTACGGGTTAAAGAGTGTATTGTGAGTACAGAGACATTCCTGCAGAACATATCGGAACATTTTGTGTGCTATTGTTTGTATCATCTGCAGCAGTATATTGATAATGTTAATTATTCAATGACTTCAGCTAACATTTACATCCTTACTTTCAGGTAAACCTGTCACGCAGATGCCCTACCCCTTTGTATGCATAGATCAAGATCGTACCGAAACAATCCACCTGGAGCATTATTCTTCAATTGGCAGCGACGTTACTATCACAACACACCACATACTGCATGTCTATGGTGCGTATACAATGCATCAAACCTATTCTCAGGTACAGGCCAGCTGGTACGCAATTACAACATGAAACAACAGACACAAAGACCGTAAAGTCATGCCTTTTCCTCCGCGCCTCGGGCTTCATGTTATTATCCTCACATGCAGCTCAATTCGCCTGTGGCAGCATGAGCAAAAGCATATATTGTTTGTGGTCACATGACACAGAACATAAATACAGTGAAACCTTCCTATGTTG
Organism: Ornithodoros turicata; assembly: GCF_037126465.1. NCBI lineage: Eukaryota > Metazoa > Arthropoda > Arachnida > Ixodida > Argasidae > Ornithodoros > Ornithodoros turicata. Next base: position 233,499,105 of record NC_088201.1, read on the forward strand.
GACACCCGCGGTGCAGCCGAAGCGTCTCCTACTTATAGAGGTGTCCGAGTTACAGAATATGACGGCAACAAAAAATGGAAGAGATCACAGCTGTGAGAAATGTCCCCCTTCTTCAATTTAAGGTCCTTAGTGGTTCCTGGTGGTGTTGCCTGTTAGTAGTACCTCTGCCCACTCTTCACTGATAATTATTACTGATTTTAGTATATTCAATTCCGTTCAGATTCTACTCAATGACATTACCTCTGGAGCTTTTCGAGCAGCAATGACTTGTCTCTGAAGCATCAGCCCACTTCTCATAGCTTTGGTGCAGTGCTCGTTCAAAGGCTCTATAGACAAACTGAAGACAAGTGCTCACATAAAGAATTACGATGTAGACTGACAGCACAGGTTTTTGGACTCTAAAAACTAAAGCAACAAAATGCTGATACCAGTATAGGGGAAAAAAGGGGCAAAAGTCAAGGCCACTGGCTCATTTTAGGTCTTTTTAGTGCAAAGATGGGCCGATATTGAGGTAATTTGGCCAGGGTTTTGTCCAACTTTGCAGGGAAAACCCTATCCTACTTCCAAGATAGGGAGGTGTCCGACATAGAGAATTTCGTCCCCATGTAGTTTCAATGGGAGCCTGCCCGTGCAATGAAATCATGGGGAGTTGTCCCAGGTAGGGAGGTGTCCGACTTTGGAGGTTTTACTGTACTATAGAGCATTCTACACCATGTAATCTAACAGTTGTTCACGTTTGGATATTTTCACCATGGAATTTACCCTGCATGCACCATACCATGTCCAAACACGAACAACTGCTAGAGAGAAGCATGTACTGTTTCCGTGTAGCACTTATGGCTTGCGTCCTGTGATCGGAAACAGTGGTGTCTTTTTTCTGCTACAACCAGTAAACTATGGTAAGGATTTAGAAATACTGTGTCATACCATAAAGCACTATGGGAAATGGCAGTTTGAAAAACTGGAGAAGACTGTCATTAGAATGGGGGACATGTTCTACGGTGAAATTTTTTACAGTGTGTGCTGTACCACGTAATGTACTGCAGGCCTACCACAGTATGGTAACGCTCTGAATACTGATTTGCTCAAAAAAGGAATGTGTGTGTTTCTTGTACTAACTTCCCCTTATGTAAGGTTGTAGAAAAATGTTTTCAGCTAATGGGGAGGGAGAGGACAGCATTCTGGAGTCTCGTTGACCTACAAAGTGTCGTGTGTGAAGGTCATTTTGAAGAGTGTAGGTGGTACAAGACTGTGTTGTGACATTCTTGGCAGTGTTGACTAATAACCATAATAAAGCAGAGGGTACATTTGTTGCTTCATATATTTGTGTCATGACAAAGTATGTAGAGATACGTCTCTCTCAACATGCAGGTGACAAAACTGCTTTTTATGCCTAAACTATGACAAATAGTTGTCTGTTCAGCACCACTAATCATGTGCCGGCCTCCATGACATGTCTGTGACATTCCAAAGTAATTAACATGTCCCAGAGATGTGTGCAATGCTGAAGGTGACTGTGTACCTTCTATAGATTCTTGATTCAAGAAAAGTACTGCGTGATTTGCTAACAGCGCCTGGCTGTACCTTCACAATTCTACGTAAAAATATGTAAAGTTTGCCGAAGGAAACATCATGAAGGTCCATAGCGAAAAACCCTGAGACCAGGGATAGGAAGGGACATACACAATGTCTCAACATAGTGTGTGTATGTCCCTTCCTGTATCTCCTCTTCAGGTCTCGCCATCATGGACACTATAACCAGCTCGCTTGCTGTTGAACCGTTCTTTCAACGATAAGGATCACTTTCATGAATTGGATGGCAGCCAACATGCTGTCAATAAAAAGAATAATGAAAGGAGCTCAATATGATCCTTAGGCTGTGCGTGGTCATTGCTTTCTGACAAATTGTGACTTAGAATTTCAGGACAGTGCCTGCAGTGGTAGTATTCTTGAGTCCTCACCCGTAACTCCCATTGTGTGTCATCGGTCACCTGTAATCTGCTAATATGCACATAGCTAAAACAAAGTATATTTGAATTTCTTTGAATACAGTTGGTACAGCACATTGTTTTTTACATGTTCTTTGGAAAATATAAATAAATTCTGTGCTCTGCAAGTCAGCTCTACAGAGCAGCTTCGAATTTCACTAGAAGCCACGTGTGAAACTTAGACCAAACTAGCGGTGAAGGTCCATATAGGTCATAGATAGATGCTATTATTATTATTAGATCATAGGTCAGGCTCAAGTCCTGGTTGGTAGCAACGCATTTGAAAATTGGTGCAGGAGGTAACCAACATAACCAAATACACCAACTGACTCTCACAAATTTTGTGGTGTTATGATTTTGAAACAACATTAATGCGCTGCAGTGGTCTTTTCTCCTCTGTTCCTTTTAACCTAGAAATATTAGGTCTTCGGCATCACCAGCCTTAGTTGCTGAGCATGCAGTTATTTACGTTGAGCACTGCAGTTTCATATTTGTTTCTCTGGACAAGCAAGCCCGCATCCCCATTTTGATAAGAGTCTTTCAGCTTTGACAGGGCATTTGTGGACAAGGAAAACATTTGGACTATTATGTATTTTGCTATGAAGTGCACCGTACAAGGCAGAGGACACCATCAACCATTTCCACCAAGGTTATTAAATTTGTGATATACCATTTGTCACTGACTAATTTGGTGACAAAGTTACTTGAGTGGCAGTTGTGCAATTTTAAGCACATGTTTAAAAAAAATGGGATATGGGAAAGCTGACTGGTTGAACATGTGGAGTACCCAATATAATAATTGGGGGTTTACGTCGCGAGACAACTGAGTGTGGAATACACAGCACAGTGTAATGTTCCTTATTCTGGCAATGTTAGCATGGTTCAAGAAGTGGGAAATGTTGCACAACCCTTAATAACATCTGTTGGGCCCAGCAAATAGGATACACTAGGCACTATGCCTAACTCAAAAACCAATATGAGATCGACCAGTACGTGTTTATTTGCGAAACTATTATGAATGAAATATGGTCTGTGTGGTATAGAACAATGCGCACACTCAAGTAAACATGCAAAAAATACGTATAAGGGCTCTCGACCTACATGCCGCGATGCGCTCTACGAGATAAACAACACACTACAAAACTACATCCAACACTTTTTGTGCGGGGCAACTCTAATGAGCACTTTCATATAACCGACGAATGATTCAACGAATGCAGTTCGAGTGGTCACGATACATTCCTACGTCGTTCATTGCAGTCGCGCTATGATGCTGCACAATATATGTATTTCGTGTAACAAGCCTGGCAATCGCACGATGTGCATGGGTAGAAATACGGCCTTCTTTCTTTGAAGACCAGTCCTCTGCAGGTATATGCTCAAACGATCACCAAGTCTCACGTTGTTGCTCAATCGCTCCCATTCCTGCACTTGTAGTAAAAGCAGCAAACGGGTTGACGGGAATGGCAGCTGAACGGTTGAACTGCGAAGTTCTCGAGCACATAATCACAATTTCAAGCCGAAAATGATGTTGAGGTGAGTTAGCGGTTGTTTCCATCGTTCAATAGTTCTCGGGATTACCTCGGACGAAACGCTCATTGTAGCCGGCGGCCATAACTGGATTTCCTCGCAAACGGGAGGAGACGCCAGGGAAGTCAGAGAAAGCCTCAGCTTTCATCCAATCAGACGCACGATTCTCTATCTACGTCGATGGAGCAGGTTTATCCCATCTACGTCACAAAAATGGCTGCGCCCATGGCTTGTTTTGGTTCCTTTGATGAATTAATTTTCGTAATAGGAAGACAAAATTGAGAAACGAAGGTGCGTTTCGGGGGCAGTTGGATGTGCACGTTCTGAATATCACAGCATTTTCAACACATCGGGAAATCGGCGTAGCTGACCTTTAATGAAAAGCATAGGGTAATACCCGTATACTTGGAAATAGTCCCACTATATCGTAATCCAGATAGGCATTCCCACAGTGTCCCATTACAGTTCAGAAACCTGCATTTTTAGCGAGAAGCATAGGTAATAGCCGTAGACACGCAATATCGTAGCCCAGATTAACAGACCCACAGATTGACAGTCCCAGAGTGTGCCATTACAGTGTCAAGAAGTCAAGAGCCCTGTCAAAGCGTGCTAGCACGAGGTCTCTGAGTATATTTGTAAGCGATGACCCAAGGCACACGCCAGTCTTCTGCGAGTATCTGTGCATACACTGTAAACTTTTTCACACCTTTAAAGGTGTGCGCTATGCACATTCAATCTGGTTGCGTAACATTGCATCTCCAGGATGATATTTTACAAAATTCGGAAAGCATTACTAAAGATCAAGTGTCAGTGCAAATCTCGCTTTCATTATGTCTTGGATATCGTAGGTACGAGCTAATGCATATATGCATCGCTATCGATAATTGAGCACGCGCAAGTGTCTACAATACTGTTGAACAATGTTGAGATGTTGCAAGACTGAATTTTTGGAGGACAGACAAAACTCGAGTAAAGAAAATTTGTTCGAAACCGTGCTCCATTATGATGTTACCGAAATTACACCTAAAAAGGCGTGCGCCATGCACGCTATTACACCCTTAAAGGTGTGAAAAGATTTAGAGTGTAGTATTCACAGCGCCGAATAAGCTTGATGAACTGTGTAGGCGAGTAAATCGGGAAGGACCTTCCTTATTGGACAGTGGGAAGAAACATGCAAAGCCTTATATGTCCAGTGCCGATGTAACGTTGTATACGAGATAAGCCATTTCCTGTGCCGAGACATATGTGGTCCAAACAGGACGATGTGTTAACGATAGGCTCCGGGAACACGCCAGGTCACTCACTACACACTCTACGAAAAAAAATGAGTACTTTTACTCGTTCTGGGGACTAAATGCAGTGCCACAAAAAATAGTCCCTTTCGGGAGTAAACGAATGTCACAGAGTGGTGACTGCATTTCACGCGCAGTTGTAAGAGTCCCAAGCACATAATTCATGTGCATGCATGAAAATGCTTTGAAACAAACCGACAACCGTGATATATCGAGTGAGATAAAATCTTCCGCCATACATAGGGCACATTTTGTGAAGAAAGATGCGCTGTTTCCTACTCTATGTGGCTACAAAATTGCTACGTCGGCTCAGTTATATAGCCCTATGCCCTTCAAATTGGCCAAGGGCACATATTTACGTAGACTGTTGCATTCAGGAGACCGTTCGCGAAGTTCAGTGAGAATTTGCAGTCGTGGGGAGTAAATGTCAGCACTAAATGTCGGGTTAGGGGACTAAAATGGGGAGTAATTGCAGACTATGGGAGTAGAAGCTGCAATTACTCTCCGTTTTACTCGTCTTTTTCTTAGAGTGCACACGCGGGCAGCAACCTAGCTATTCATTGCCGTGACTGCGGACGCCGTCCTCTGCTTGAAGACATCCGTGTGTTAGGTCTCTATCTACATGAAAGGGCCAGGGCCCTTCGAGCTATTCAAATTTATAATAGAGGTGGTAACAGTGTGAGCATGCCTTCCTTAACCTCCTTTCCCATGAGATCCGGTATGTCCGGTATGTTTTCATTCCCTCACAATATACCACGGTTGTTAGTCAGCGCTCCGTTTTGTCTACTCTGGTCCCGTTTCTGCGCTGTTTCTTGTGTCAGTATGTACCAACTTGCCCACACCGTTGCTTTGACTGGTAGAAAGTGATTCATCGCGATTGTTTGATATATCATGGTCGAAAGTTATGTGTCTGGCGGAATTGGATACCTATTACAAAAAGAAAAAAGAACTCCAAGTCCATTCATATAGGTCCTGTATAAAGTTATATAGGAAGCTGTACAATTTCCGTGTAGGTGATTATGGGATTATTCTATCCGTGCCCATGCAGGAGTCATGTAGAACAATGGAGGAGCCATGAGGTTCTACACTGGGAATCTACAGGGTGCGACTCTCAAGTGTGACACATTTTCGTCACTCGATAAGAAAAGAAGATAGTCAAACTTGCCTGAAAATTTGCACAGTGACAGCCATTTTCCATTAGTTTTCTTTTTTTTAGCATTCCTTGCCGACACCGTCTGTTCGCACAAGCACGAGATAAAAATTGTTTGAACTTTTGACCCCGTGTATTTTCTATGGCCTATTCCAGGTTATTTGGGGGTTATTTTGTGGACATTTCGTTGAAGAACCCCATTTCACAGCGAGTTTTGCCACATCTCACACAGGCGGCGCAAGGCGCCAAGACGTAGCAGACGACAAGAATGCGCTTCGACCCCGCTCAGAGTCTCGTGTTAGCTTAGCACCTTGCGCCACCTGTGTGAGGTGTGTCGAAACTCGCTGTGAAATGCGGTTCTTCAACGAAATGTCCACAAAATAACCGGGAACAGGACATAGAAATTGCATGGGGTTAAAAATTCGAACAATTTGTATCTCGTGCTTGTGCAAACAGACGGCGTCTGCAAGGAAAGCTAAAAAAAGCTTCAGGAGAATTACCCGCGTATTGGATGTTATCTGCTTTTCTTATGAAGCGATGGAAATGTGACACACGTGATCGCCGCGAGTCCTATATCTAGGTCATGTAGGAGTGGTGTAGGATAGAGCCCTGCGCGGATGAGGTTTTTGGCATCCGCATCCGACCCGCATCCGCGCACACGTTATCCGCATCCGATCCGCATCCGCACCATACACAACAGTTTACATCCGCATCCGATCCGCTGAGCAAAACGCACCATCCGCATCCGATCCGCAAAAATCCGTACGTTTCGAAAGACGCGTAAAGACCGCCGGAAGCATGTTGGTATAATTTCGGATGCTTCCATGCTGTCACGGAAGGACTCAGTCATGACGACAAGCAAAGGTAAACCTTTCAACAAACGCGATATGGAGAGACTTCTGGAACGCGTGGAACGCTACCTCGTCGGCGCTCGCGCGGTTCGAGACGCCTGAATGCCTCCTCTCCCGTCTTGGCGCCGTGCATGGTCAAAGGTGAACCAGAGCATGCGCTCGCTGTCGGCTCTCGGCGCGCAATACAAATAAATTGCGGGTGGAAAAATGACAGCACGCGGTATATCCGCATCTGATCCGCTACCGATCCGCTGCCTTCGTATCCGCGTCCGATCCGCATCCGACCTCGAGCCATCCGCATCCGATCCGCACACCGCAGAAAGTGCTAAATTTTCATCCGAATCCGCAAGTATATTGCGGATATCCGCGGATATCCGCTTCCATCTGCGGATGGTGCAGGGCTCTAGCTGTAGGATCCTATACTGGCGACGTAGGATGTGTGCTATATCGACCAGTTGTGGGTCCCTGAAAACCCGAAACAAGAAAGAACGAGTAACGGCACATATCAGCCTTGTGGAAATCAATATATTTCTTTTTTTAAGTGCTTAAGGCAGAATCATTTATGCGCAAGACAAGACAAAGAAAGCTTGTTCTCACACCGCTCAGAAACGGCGTAGAATGTCGTAAAAACAGAAGCACTGGCGTGTTCGCCTTGCACTGTAAACTGAAAAACACCCTTATGGGTGTAAATGGCTTGTCCTATAACTGACACCTCTTTTTACACCATATGGTCTTAGAACACCCTTTTCAGAGGGTGTATTCTGTGTAAGACACCCTTTGAAAGGGTGCTTTTCCTTGAAAATGCCTTCTTTTGCACCCTTTAAACACCCTTTTAGGAGGGTGTTTAACAACTTTACACCCTCCTAGAAGGGTGTTTAAAGGGTGCAAAAGAAAGCATTTTCAAGGAAAAACAGCCTTTCAAAGGGTGTCTTACACAGAATACACCCTCTGAAAAGGGTGTTCTAAGACCATATGGTGTAAAAAGAGGTGTCAGTTATAGGACAAGCCATTTACACCCATAAGGGTGTTTTTCAGTTTACAGTGTGCTTTACCCTCTTCAATGACACATTTTGTAGAATTCCGGTACTGTTCGTTGATTTGTATTGAGCACGGGTTCGCAAACAATTTAGTGTGCGACACTCTATCGGGTTGGCAGCAAATGTTCGAGACGCGCCAAACTTTAATTTATTAAAAATCAACAGCTCAACCTCGTCCTCTAAAAAAATACGTCGTTGAGTAGCGAAAAGGTAAGAGAACGTGCCAGTATCAATCATAATATTATAGTTCAGAGCGCTCACGTGCGTTGTGCGAACGAAAATCGCCCATAGACCACCCTTTAAAAAAAAGGGATATTCCATTCATTTGTGGAACATGCATACAAGTCCATTACTAGTCGACCAACAACTTACACCCACAACAAAGCTTTAGCCTATATTCTTTCTTTCTTTCTTTCTTTCTTTCTTTCTTTCTTTCTTTCTTTATTATAGACACAACATGTTACATCAGTTGATTAGAGGCGGCCAAAAAGCGGCAATACTGCAGCTTGACGAGGGCACGCCCCTTTAATAACGTACAGCAGCATCACAACAATTGTGCAACTATATAAAGCAAATCGCAAAACAAATCGCTAGCACTGCATCAATGTGAATTCACAATAACAGACATAACAAAACAAAAACTAGATAAATCTAATGAAATTAATCAGAAATAGAAGTTACAGAGATGACTCTGATGCAAGGCCTAGTAACAAAATATTAGTCGCAAGAGAAATTGCAAGTTGTCAGAATTCAAACATGGCTCTAAGAGTTGTAAATGATGTATTCGCAAGATCGATACCGTTCTTGATGTACTTATTAAGAATTGTTGCAGTATTATACTGTATCAATTGAGTACCGAAATTAGTACGCAAGCGGGGTACATTCCAGTAGACTGCCTGGCGTGTCCTTTGGGTGAACTGTGACTGCAGGTTGAAAAGTGACAGTATTACTAAGTTGTTATTTTTTGCGGCCGATATGTAGAACTTCAAAAGGAGGTATTCATAGTATTGATGAACTTTCATGATACGAAGTTGTGTAAATAATTCCGCAGTGTGTTTCAGTATTCAGTTTTCAAAACTGTGCGCACTTTCTACTTGAAAATATTTTGAACGATCACGCACACTCTAAGTAAAAAAGGAGTAATTTTACTCCTTCTGGGGAGTAATTGCATTGCCACAAAAAATAGTCCCTTTCGGGAGTAAATGCGCGGGAGTAAATGAACGTCACAGAGTGAACACCGCATTTCACGCGCTGTTGTAAGAGTCCAAGGTACATAATTGGTGCGCATGCATGAAAATACTTTGAAGCGAACCGTCAACCGTGATATATCCAGTGATATAAAATCTTGCGCCATACATAGGGCACAATCTGCGAAAAAAAGATGCTTTAACTGTTTCTTACCCTGTGTGGCTAGAAAATTGCTACGTTGGCTGACTTAAACAGCCTTATGTCGTTCGAATTGACCAAGGGCACATATTTACGTAGACTGTTGTATTCAGGAGACCATTCGCGAAGTTTAGGGACAATTTGCAGTCTTGGGGAGTAAATGTCGGGACTAAATGTTGGGTTAGGGGACTAAAATGGGGAGTAATTGCAATCTAGGGGAGTAGAAGCTGCAATTACTCCCCGTTTTACTCCTTTTTTTCTTAGAGTGCAGTGCGCTCATGCCATCGCAAATCTAAAATACGAAGCAGCTGCCCAACGTCGCTTGCACTGAAAACGTTGGAATATTCGTGGTCTCACAGCCTCAAAAGCAATGTACATAAATGTTCAAACTATATATTGCGTATCGTCACCGAAATACACCTAAACAGCTCTATCTTTTACTTTCCACTCATCATCTGTGCAATAACACGCTCGCAACACGAACGTAGTCGCCGCCATGATATCTCAGCGTTTTCTGCTGCTAGCGGTATACACCGCCGCCGCCGCTGCGCTAAATGGACACGGCGGCGACTAACCACTCTCCTGTTCTACAGGAGCGTGGTTAGAAATACGCAACCGCAGGATATCTACCGTTGGAAGCAGGAGCGCCACAGCTAGAGATGCGAAGCCCAGAAAAAAAAAAAAAACGGAAATTTTGGGAAAAGAAAACAGTTGGTTTCGTTTTTTTCCATCGTCACCAGAAAAAAATTGCCCAAAATTTCTGGGCGACAAAGTTCAAAAATGTAAATTTTCGTGCCTTCGATGCGTTCCAACCCTCCAACAGTGCCTGGATGCCTCTAATCCAGTATTGGGTAGTGACTTGTAGGGTACCAGGAGAGACAATTAAGGAACCGAGGAACGGGGCACGAGCTCACTCGGTTCGTAACCAGGGAAGAGTGTACTTGCTCTATTCTTACATTGGCGCAGCCGACTCAGTCATTTCTGTTGGCTATCGACGAGCACACACGCATCGTCAACACTCGCCCAAGTGGCGAAGATACCACAAGCATAATTGCAATGATGGAGCGGAATATCTTTAAAAATGTCAAGACGATCGTGTGCGATAATGGCCCTGGATTTACCAGCAAGCGCTTAGCCATATGGGCCCAGAGCAAGAACATACAACTTAAGTTTACAGCCCCATATCATCCCGCGGCAAACGGAATGGCTGAACGTGCTATTCGCGACATCAAACAATACATACACATGTACCCGGACTTCCCTGGCGGCTGGAAATCATGCTTAGAAGCAGCCACACACCATCACAACCGTTCCCACAACAAAGCCATAGGATGTACACCATACTTTGCTCTGCATGGTACACCACCCACTCTCCATGCCGACCAGTACCTCAACATTGCTAATCACATCACCTTACAAGAACAACGCAAGACCACTGTTGAAACAGAAAAGTATAGGATGGCCATGAAGAAAGACTTTGACCGCCGTCACAGTCGCCAGATCCCAGCCATCGCCATAGGAGATCTTATTCTCGTGCAGAAACCTGTGCCTGGTACGCGAGGATTACCACAAGGTCCTTACACCGTCGTACAAACGGCATCAAAGAACGGTATCTTAAAGACTATCGGATACCTTACATCAGACAATCATATGCACATAGCCGCTATAAGGAACGTCTCAAAATATCATCCCAGGAGGGATGAGCTTCAAGACCCGGGGCCTATGTAGGGTACCAGGGGAGACAATAAAGAAGCCGAGGAACGGGGCACGAGCTCACTCGGTTCGTAACCAGGGAAGAGTGTACTTGCTCTATTCTTACATGACTAAGTAACTTTTAACTTGTAACTGTAACTATTTACTTTGGTGTTAACTAGTTACATTAACTAGTTACATTTCCAGAAAAGTAGCTTTTACCTCTGACTAGTTACTATTTCTGTGAATGCAACTGCAAAATGTAACTAGTTACTCGAATGAATGTGGATCCTTTTTTACGTACGTACGCATGTCGTATTTTTCCCTGTGGGAGAGCCACACATTGACTTGTACAGCTTCTGGTTAAGTGCAATAATACTTTTATCGTACTTAAGTAAATGTAAATAAACGTGTTTTTAACAATTATATCGCCCTCTCATGGTCATTTTTATGAAAAGTAACTGTAATGTAACTAAATTACTTTCTCTCAGTCACAGTAACTGTAACTAGTTACTTGACCAAGAAAGTGACTGCAAGTAACTGCAACTCAGTTACTTTTTAGAAGTAACACCCAAAGCTGCTCTAATCCGCCAACAACCACCAACTTAGAGCTCCGTCTGGCTGCTCCAAGCGATCGCCATCGCGTTCACATAATGTCGGAGTTCTGGTCGGAGTAGACGGGTTGTTCCAGTTACCTAGCGCTGAGTAGACAGCAGTCTCATGGGATGCTCTGCTCTGCATTTATGCCTAGAGGGTGAACACTACTAAAGTTCCGAGCTCATTGTATGATGTGGCTTGGCCGGCAATGCTTCGACACAGCAGTAACCGCGTTTGTTTCCATTTTTCCTAATTGTGATGACGGAAGACCGACCTTGATGATAACTGTATCTGAGGGCAACCAACAGAGGGCACCGCCCCGTGTGCTGAGTTTATAAAAGGCTGCGCACTTTGCAATAAACGCATTATTTTGTTGTCACCTGCTTCACTGTGTGCGTGTCGCCTCCCTGATGCTCCGCCACCCACGCAAGACTACAACACTAATATTTCAGAAAAAAAAAAAACGTTTTTTTTTTTCGAACGATTCAAAATTTCCGGAAATTTTGCATCTCTGGCCATAGCTGGATCAGTGTGGAACCATCTGTAGAATACGATAGAGTAGTGCGATGACGATTGGAGCGTCAGACGACTACAGCGTAATTTCAAACGATTTTCTGAAAATAAAATAAAATAACGAATGCCATTGACCGTAAAGTAAATAAGATTGTAAAATATGGAGGAGGAGGAGTGTCGTTGGGAGGAACCCGAGAGGTCTGCCTGCCTGATTAGGCGGCATGTTTCTCGGGAAGGGAAAGGTGGTGGAGAGGAGGAGAGGAAAGGGTGAAGTGGAAGACCGAGCGGAATCCGTTCGGGGGGAGGATAGCTGCGTCCATGGGCCGACTTCAGGGGAACTGTGCCGGCATACGCCTATTACACATCTGAGGGAAACCCAGGAAAAACCCCAGACGGCACAGCCGGCCCGCGGATTCGAACCGCGGACCTCCCAGTCTCCAAGCGCACGCGTTACCGCTGCGCCACCGGAGCTGGTTTTGTAAAATATTACAGTGCAGTTCCCGGCATTCTTAAGACCTTCAGATGCCCTACTCACTGTGAACCCCGATTTATGTATCCCTCGTTGTACGAACGAGGAACGCGATTCATAAATAGTAGACGCTTGCAGTACACCCCTGTGGTTGTTTTTGGGTACCCAAACAAAAATAAAGTTGTTATTACTATTATTATAATTATTATTATTATAAATCGAGGGTCGACTGTGCGTACTTGTGTTGTATACAGGGTGTTCAAAATTAAGCTTTCACGAACGCTACGCAAACACAGCGATGACGGGAAACCGGATGATAACTTTACGCTACTTGTGTAAGAAACAGGTGCTGCTAATTATGTAGCACCTGTTTCTTACCCAAGCAACAGTAAAAATAGCACCCGTTTTCTTTTGTTCGCCTATTTATAAAGTGCTAGTGAAAGCTTAATTTTTGAACACCCTGTATACGTAAAAAAGAAAAGCTCTCCCGCTGCGGCTCGAAGAAATGCATTGGGACGGCGGGGATGGTTACTTTGCCACGCAAGGTCTTACCCAGCACGAGCAACGAAGAAGAAAAAAACCTACGTTGAATGTACATAGTAGCGTAACGTCCGACTCCAGGATGGTGCCCGATGATTGCATGGGACAGCAACACCGACGCGTACATTCTGCATACGAGGAGTTTTGCCCAACGGAATATGGTTCAATGCATTTTATTTCACGGTAAAAGCGTGTGAACCACTCGTACCGGTGACCCCTTGAAGGAGCGCTTTCCACGGTGCCGTCAGCACTTGCGCGGCACGACAACGGGACCATATGGCTCGTAGCAGGTCTTCCTACGGAACCGACCAATGCCAGGGGGCCCCAGCGGCGAAGGAGCGAAAGCTGTGAGAAAAAAAAAAATACAAAGTGGAAGTAAAGTGCTCGAAATACTTTACTTGTTCAACTCTTTAAAAAAAAAGGAACAGAAACCTAGTTCGTCAGCTATTAAAATATTAGTGCGCCGCAGATGGGATGACTGGACACGGCGCGGTCACGCTCCCTCCTTCGCCAGGTGATGGGATCCATCGTGCTCCCTCTGCTTCCGTATTGGCTGTTCGCGCTGACCGCGTGGCACCGCGCTGAGGCACAAAACGCGTTTTGGCGGCTGATGGCACATGATGGCGCTGCAGTATCGACCCTTTCGCGACGCTAGGGTGCGCCAACGCACGCCAACTGGATTGTGCGTCCCGTTGGTCTACCGGTTACAGCTGTTGTTTGGCAAGACCCTTTTGATAGCTCCTCGCCGCCAGGTAGCGCCAGTGCCCGTTAAACTGTTCTGTTCCCGGTAGGTCTTCCGGTTTGCGCCGTTTGTTTGCAAACAGTGAAATGGTCTATAGTCTTCTCCCTCCTTATCTCCAACGGCGTATGCAGTTCACGGACTAGATTTCTTTTCCTTCTTAAGTTGAACGCGACTATAGTCATTGTTACACTGAATCCTAATCCGACCACCGGAACCAGTGGCGTCGGAACTATTTTTCCATTGGAGGAGCGGAAAAAAATTCTACCATCATCATCATCATCATCATTTATTTTCCTTGAGGGCTCATGCAGGCAATACAGGGGTGGTACACAAATTGAAAACGTGCGCCAGGCAAATTACGAGATGCGCATACTTGTACAGCAGAACTAAACTAACATTGCTGAAGTAATGTGTATGAATATGGGGAATGAATATCAATCTGGGGGAGCCGTGGTACCTCATCTGTAAATGAGGAGGAGCCGTCGCTCCCCCTGCTCCCCTTGTTCCGGCGCCCCTGACCGGAACAGTGAACTTGCACAAGGGTGTGACATAGGTACACGTCACAGGGTGTGAACTGTTGGCGTCACAACGAGTGAACCCTGAACATTCCAAAATGGAATCCTCGGTACAGATCAGGACGTTCAGTCAAACCCAGGGGGATGGGGCTTGGCCGATGAAGGGTTACCATAAGGAAGCCACCATCTGTTGGTCGTGGAAGGCGTTGCCTTCCGTTGGTTGCTTCATTCCGCTAAACTTGACTTCCTTTTTTTTCTTCGCAGGTTCTCTTAAATTCGGCATACTATCTGCGCATCTCGCAAAAAAAATTGTTCAACAAATAGATAAAAAGAAATATTATAAATAAAAATCTATAAATAAATAGATGGTAGGCAATTGATATTTTCCACTACATCACTCGATTGCGTCCTGGCTTTCGTAAGTGAGTTTATCATTACAGAAACTCAACAGACGGAAGCAAAAATGGCGGACGGTTAGCTGTTGCTCGTCACATTCGGACTGGACAAAAAAAAAATCTTCCCGGGAGAAGAACCGCAAACATGGAGGACGGAAACACGGAGCGGCCCCTCCGACAGTTTTCCATCGGGACGAGCGTAGCCGCCTTCGCGTTGCCTGCTGGGATGCGCATTCCTGTCCACCACGTGACCATCCATACAGCACGGGGCCTCAAAAGCAGACGACCGAGCTGTAGTTGTGTTACAGTTCAGTTGGCAGTATTCTGCTGAACGCGTGCTTGGACTTTTTTTTTTTCTCTATGTTGGGTTGTTTACTCTTCTATTAGAAGACCAGTCACAGTGTGCAGAACGCAAAAGGAGTACGCGGGACCGGAATCATCACGTGCGGCAACGGTGGCTTCTAACGTGTAAGTTTCTTGATTAAGTGGTAAAGAATGCTGTACCCAGAATACCATTAATCATATTTGTACAACAACAGAGGATATGAAATGAATCTGCGGCACAGTACCAGGTCGCAAACGAATGATTCGAGATGACTCGAATACGCACAGGCAACTAAAGCAAGTGATCGTGTACACACACGTTCCCGTGACAGAGCTGCATCCCGTTCAACGGGAGCCACAGCGTTGACAGGAACACATTACCATACGTCGTTTGTACACTCTAAGAAAAACAAAAAGGAGTACTTTTACACCTTTCGGGGACTACACTGTAAACTGAAAAACACCCTCATGGGTGTAAATGGCTTGTCCTATAGCTGACACCTGTTTTTACACCATATGGTCAGGAACACCCTTTTTTAGAGGGTATATTCTGTGTAAAACACCCTTTGGAAGGGCGCTTTTCCTTGAAAATGCCGTCTTTTGCACCCTTTATACACCCTTTTAGGAGGATGTTTACCAATTTTACACCCTCCAAAAAGGGTGTCGAAAGGGTGCAAAAGAAGGCATTTTCAAAGAAAAGCACCATTTCAAAGGATGTTTTGCGCAGAATACACCCTCTAAAAAGGGGTGTTCCAGACCATATGGTGTAAAAAGAGGTGTTAGTTATAGGACAAGCCATTTACACCCATAAGGGTGTTTTTCAGTTTAGAGTGTAAATACGTTGCCACAAAAAAATAGTACCTTTCGGGAGTAAATGAATGCCACAGAGCGGAGCCTGCATTTCGCGCTCTGTTCTAAGAGTCCCATGTACATAATTCGTTTGCGGGAATGCAAAATACTTTGAATCAAACCGTCAACCGTGATATATCGAGTTATACAAAATCTTGCGCCATACATAGGGCAGAATTTGCGAAGGAAGAAGCGCTATCAGTTTATTACTCTGCGTGGGTGGAAAATGGCTACGTTGACTGAGTTGTACAGCCTTATGCCGTCAAATTGACCAAGGGCACGTATGTATGTGGACTGTTGCATTCGGAAGTTCATTTGCGAAGGTCAGTGACAATTCGCATTCCTGGGGGGTAAACTGCGGTGCTAGGGGACTAAAATGGGGAGTAATTGGGGGGGGGGTAGTCTAGGGGACTAGAAGATGCAATTACTCCCCATTTTACTCCTTTTTTCTCACATTGTCACAATAAATGACTTTCGAAAAGCAAAATCACTATAGAGCAGCGCGGGAAACATAGCCTTACACAAAACCGAAACTTCAGAAGGGATCAAGTGGTAGGCAGGACGTAATGGCGATTTTGACTCGAGCGACCGCTAGAGGGTGGCTACACGAGTCTGGAGCAGTGCCGTGTATGCCAAAGGGAGTCTGACCATTAATGGGACCTGTACACACGTGAAGCTCCTCCCACTTTTTGAGTTCCCTGGCCAATCACGAGGCAAAATACAGTTCGCAATTAATCCCAGGCTATCCTAGTGAGGGGAAGCCATGTGAGTTTATTGTCGAGACTGCAGCCGGAGAACAGTGCTGTTCACCGGAGCCGGACAGGAATCGAAGTGGTGCACGCACCGGAAAAGGCGCGAGAAGAAGCGCGGGTGGAACGGATGTTGCGATCGTCTTCGGCGCCGCCACAGGAGCCCCCCACCCGGAGAAGCGGTAGCGCCCAGTGAACCCTGGAGCGGCGTTTCGGCGGCAGCAGGGGCGGCCCAGATGGAGGCACAGGAAGGGTGGTTTCAGTTTGGTCTAGAAAGGCGGGCTTGAGTCTTGCCTTCGCGATGACGTCCTGTCGTCGAGGGAGTTGGACGGTGAAGTGGTGTTCCGAGCGAGCAAGCACGGGGTAAGGGCCTTCATAGGGAGGCCGGAGGGGACCCCGCACGGAGTCCTTGCGGATGAAGACGTGCGAGGCGGTCTCCAGTGCTGCCGGGACGTAGATGGACCGCGGCTGCGAGTTGCGTGACGGCGGAGGGTGGAGAGAATGCATGGCGGAACGGAGGCGGTTGACGTAAGTGGTATAGTCAGGGGGCGGATAGGGGGATGACGGGAAGAAATCGCTGGGAAGGCGGAGGGTGGTGCCGTACACCATCTCCGAAACAGTGCAGCCCATATCATTCTTGATGGCGGCGCGGATGCCAAGGAGGGCTAAAGGAAGAATCTTCGTCCATGACTCTCCAGCCGGATAAGCACGGATGGCTGACTTGAGTTGTCGGTGCAACCTTTCCACATTGGCCATGGGGTGGTACGCGGTAGTTCGGACGCGTCTACAGCCGATCGTTCGCAAGAGTCTGTTGAAGAGCGCCGACTCCAACTGACGTCCGCGATCAGTTGTAATTTTGGCGGGCACCCCGTAGCGGCTGATCCACCCTGCGACGAAAGCTTGCGCGACGGTGTCTGCAGTGATGTTGGAAATGGGGACCGCTTCGGGCCAGCGAGTAAAGCGGTCGATGCAGGTGAGGCGATCGTCTTCGGCGCCGCCATACTAGCTATAAATTATCTGTATTCACTCGGTGCCGACATCTTCGGGAAACTGGATTGGATTGGATTGAATAAAATATTCCCTGACGACCAAGCAACATAATGGATTTTGCGTCCTCTTTTAACGGCGCCATCTGGATGGAGAGGGGCATGTCGGGAAGACGCAGAATAGCAGAAGCAGAAGTGCATGCTAGCAGAACTGATCGGCCGGTAGAACCGCTAGTTGGAAGAGACTGCCTGTATTATACGTGTTTTTACTATAAAACATAACAAGGTTGAATCAAGAATGGGCAAAGGTGCGTACATGAATAAAACTATGTCATAAGATGCAAATTTTTGGCAATCCGTAGCGTTTTTCTCGCTATTTGCCTGTGATTGCTAGCGTTACTAGGCTAAGGACGACGAAACATGTTATTTTCAGGCAAACATTGACACTGGAGCGTAATTTAAAGATGATTTGCAACAGACCCTACACTTAGGGAATAAAATTGATGTAATTTGCGAAAAAAATTACTCATGAAATCGTCGCTTTGCCGTTCCAAGCTGCGTCGCCATTTTCGGGAAAGTTTTGGTGTCATGGCGGCCCGCATAGAAAACAGCAGCCAATAAAAAAACGCTCAATTTGATTGACAGGTCGAGCCTCTTTTTTTAGGCTCCTCCTAATGGCCAGACTCCCTTTGGCATACACGGCACTGGTCTGGAGGGAAGAGCCGCTCCTTCTGTTTCCCTCCTCCGTGACCGCAAAGCACACATGTTGCTATGTCCTCGTGAAATGCATGCTATGTTCCTCACGATTTATTCCTTATCTATGTTGCCAGTGGGGTTGCTCCACATGGTGGCTTCAACATTTCATACGCCGTAGACACGTTCATCCTTGCCTCTGGAAAGCGAAGGGTTCCCGTCCCGGCACCCATGACGATCTCACACATAACATATCACTAATGTCGCTTAAGCTGTGAAACGGATACTACTCCGCACCCAAAAGGGCCGTACGTGCCAATCACAATGTGCAGGGCTTCCCTCGCTACATGTCTGCTGCAGTGAAGTTTGCACAGCGCCATTTCGGGCCCAAACGGCCACGGATCCCAACGGTAGGTAGTTTACTCAGCGGGTTTTGCATGGTTTGTTAAACGGTATGGTGCCAAGGAAAGCTACAAAACCTGTAGGAAATCCACAGAGAAAGCGGTGCTTCTTGAAAAGCGCGAACAACTCGAGACCGTGTATTTGAAAGTGCCGCGTCGTCTGCTAAACTAGGGAGTGTTGCATGATTTGGGGCGCTGACGCTGCTGCTCACTGGCGCCACCTGGCCCAGAGCAACAGGCCCATATCTTCCCTCGCCTTCGTTCCCGCCGTCCATACCTCCGTCGGCCCGATCCTCTGTTGTGTTTGTGGCACGTGACTTCTCAGGGTTGCTCGCAAACGGCGCAGCTCCAATTGCGCTTTCCCCTACCTTCCCCGCTACGCGTTTGGACATGGAAACCTCCCTCGTCCCCCATATGAAGACGTGGATATGCCGCTCTCCTTCTCTGAGAATTTAGACACGCTTTCAATACTAAGTATTTTGACCGAGCATTTGAGCACCCACTGCACTTTTGTGAGCCCAATCACTCTCATACTCTTTGACCTGTCTCTAGGGCCTTACATCTGAACTGAAAGCGCAAGGAACACGGAAAAAAGAACAAGGAAACAGACATGACGGACATCCTTGCGCTTTCAGTTCAGATGTCTCAGTACCAACTACCCCAATCCTCAACCATTCTCTAGGGCCTTACCTTGAGCAGCAGCCCTGATCGAACGCTGTAAGGCACGATGATGCATCGCTCCCACTTCGGGAACAGCGCCTGCGCAGAGGGCCGTTAGAAACAGTGCAGCTCATCGAGCACGAGGTCTGACACGAACACTCACCCCAAGCGACGAGAACAAACAGAATAAGTATGGCCGTCTTCATGATGGTTGTCTTCAGAGCCTGCTCTGAAAGGTGGGGAGTGATAATATTACAAATTTTCCCATTCGCTCTGTTTTCGATTAACTAAGTTTCTGGGGCAGCGAACAACACTTTCTTGGTGACTTCGGTCGATCAGTGCGGTGCGCTTGAGGATCTGGAGCATATTCTTCTTGATTGCCTCCACTACCAACCTTCCCGAACCGCACTCTCCGAGTCTCTTCGTCAGCTGGACTCTCGCCCCTTCTCCCTCTTGAAATTGCTTGGTCCCTGGCACAATCCAGCCCAGCAACGCTCTGCGCTCAAACCTCTTCGGACATTTCTGGACACCATCGGACTTGGATCGTTATTGTGAAAGGGGCTCATTATGTCATTCCCCACATCCCCACCAGCAATGGGGTAGAGTATCGCCTCGGGCGATGAACCTCCCCACTCTCCAAAGTCGAAATAAAGTTGTTTTTGTTGTTGTTCTTTGTGACGGCATCGTTTCTTCCAGCATTTTTTTGTTTGTTTGCGTGTTAGCGCCGCGAAGCAACTATGGTTATATGCGTCTTGGGCAGAGTTCACGGGGAATCTTTGAGGTTGAGGAGATAATAGGGCCAGAGGCAGTAGACTGTAAGGAGAAAGGACTAGGATGCCTCTGTCCCTAGGACACTCCTTGACCTCAAGGAACTCGTACCGCCCCACGTCGATGCACCAGCCCGCTTGCATATTATTGATCGGCGCTTGGCTTTCTTGAGTGCAACGAACTAGAGCCCTGCGCGGATGAGGTTTTTGGCATCCGCATCCGACCCGCATCCGCGCACACGTTATCCACATCCGATCCGCATCCGCACCATACACAACAGTTTACATCCGCATCCGAACCGCTGAGCAAAGCGCACCATCCGCATCCGATCCGCAAAAATCCGCACGTTTCGAAAGACGCGTAAAGACCGCCGGAAGCATGTTGGTATAATTTCGGATGCCTCCATGCTGTCACGGAAGGACTCAGTCAGGACGACAAGCAAAGGTAAACCTTTCAACAAACGCGATATGGAGAGACTTCTGGAACGCGTGGAACGCTACCTCGTCGGCGCTCGCGCGGTTCGAGACGCCTGAATGCCTCCTCTCCCGTCTTGGCGCCGTGCATGGTCAAAGGTGAACCAGAGCATGCGCTCGCTGTCGGCTGTCGGCGCGCAATACAAATAAATTGCGGGTGGAAAAATGACAGCACGCGGTATATCCGCATCCGATCCGCTGCCTTCGTATCCGCATCCGATTCGCATCCGACCTCGAGCCATCCGCATCCGATCCGCACACCGCAGAAAGTGCTAAATTTTCATCCGAATCCGCAAGTATATTGCGGATATCCGCGGATATCCGATTCCATCCGCGGATGGTGCAGGGCTCTACAACGAACTGCTTTGCAAAGTTTCTTGGTTTAGCAAGCTGTTATTTATTTATTTATTTATTTATTCTTGCACCTTGAAGGCCCCAAGGGCATTACATGAGGGGTGGACAATAAAGTGGCGAGTTCAGTAAGTGGTACAAAACCAATCTCAAACAACACCCGCGAGCTACAATTACAGCGCAAACTTAAAATTATACAATGTTAAGGTTACACATACTGTTATATAACATGTTAGAAAGCGAGTGGGGAGAAGAGAGATTGAAAAGAGAAACTTTCCAAAAAGATATTCACTGAAAATATGTACATAGTTCGTCCCGGAAAGCACTCGGATTAAACAACGTCTACAATGCGCTGTGGAAGACTATTCCAATGCGATATTGCAGATGGAACGAAAGAATGAAGAAAATTATTTGGGCGGCAAGGAATTGTTTTATTTTTTTATTTTAGTTTTTGAGTGGTCGATGCGGTTAGAGCCGTGGTCTGGGTTCGTAGCAAGCTGTTCGTTACTGATATGTCGTTATTGTAAGTGCAATTATCTAAAGGCGTGCGGTCGATCCATGTTTATCCCGTCCTCGCCATTCTCTGGAAATAGGCCCGGATAATACTGGGGCATCCGGATAAGTGAAACCCTCCAGAAGATGCGTGATCTGTTATCGACAACTGCGCCTATTTCAGAGAACCATAAGACACTAGTCCGTCGTAATTTGCATAATCGCTACTGCGAATAAGTTGAGATACTGCAGTGCTTTCCAAAGTGTGGAAACCCGAACTAAAAAGGGACAACACATTGTGTCCTTTGCCACATGATGTCCTCCGACTGTTCTGGATGCCAAGGAATCTCGTGGTAGCGGACACCGGGGTACAGAAAACAAGCTCAGTTTACTGAACAGAGGAACATCAATTCAAGAGAGAACTGATGTTCTGAGACTGGAACAACATAGAGGGGACAAAGCCTCTATTTGCCTAAGTAATCAACGATGAAAGAATAAAGTCACTGAAAAGGTTAGCCAGCTGTAGGACTCGAACCCACACCTTCTGGATTAACGTGTTAGCTTATTAGCTTGTTATCGTGTCGGAAGGCATGTTAGCTTAGCTCAGTCGGTAGAGCCCTGGACCGGTAATCCAGAAGATGTGGGTTCGAGTCCTACATCTGGCTAACCTTTTCAGCTAGTTTCATTTTTCGTCGAACATCAATTCCTGCTGCCACGCGAACATTTGTTGCCCAGCTTGTTCACACTGACCATGTCCAGCGTGAAGTCAAATTTCAGCACCAATTGCACGTGTTACCGTTCATGCATTTAAATTGAATAGCTTCGGGTATTGCCAAAAGCATCGTGGGGGTAAGATACGATATCTTATATGTTTGAAGAGGCGCGGCATAGGGAGGAGCTTAGGACGCCCTGGCTGTAGAGAATCAGCTCACGTAAATACCCCTCTGTGACGTTGACTGAAAAAAAAAACATTGGTCTTCCACTGACTTCTTTGTATAAAGGCTGGTTTGCGCATAGCAGAGCGGCGCGTGGCAGAGAGGTGCGGCAACCGGCCGCCATGTTGGGAGGCCCACTGGCGCCGGCCACTCCCATAGGAAACAGTGAGAACCGATTTGATTTGGAATATTTATTGGCGCTTTAAACTGCCATGACATGCCCTTTAGTTTAAAGGACATTTTGAAAAATACGGGCAGCCCCACTTGAAATAAAATGCAGACGAGAGAATGCGTTGGGCCCACCAATATGGCGGCCGGTGCCCACGCGGTGGAGCACCCTATGCGCGATCCAGCCTATACTATAGAGGTCAGTGTGGTCTTCTATCACAGGGGTGGCATTCAATGTATTGCTGCGTAGACGACAGCGTGCTGGGCGAACCCAATGCATCCTGGACAGGCCCTGGTCGCACGTCACAGCAAACGTCAAGGCCTTAAAGATGGCGGCGCCCGTGATCGGTGTCCAAACCGTTTGTAAACAACGCGATTGTTGTTTCTGGACGACGTTTTGGATGTTTTTCGACCATGGTAATTATTTTGATCCGATAATCTCGCAGTAAAACGCGCAGTTTCACACAATTATTGACAAATTCCAAAGGTGTGATGAGGACCGCGTGTTAAGACTTACCGAGCCTATGCGATGTACTTAAACTAAGGTGAAATGGGCTACCATGTTGCAGAAGAAGCACCGCATAGTTTACGCTTGCAAAGTATGGTCATCAACATGGTCAAAACAACATGTAAACAAAGCCACGTGACCTCAACATGACGTTTTCTACGACGTGCGACGAGGACAAGATGGCAGTTTTGCCAAAAGCACCCGCTTGAGGGTAGCTACAACAATGGCGGGTTTGTGTCTCCCCTGTCTCTTCTGTTCAGATAATGCCGATGGCGCTCTCATTGCCTGTAGTACATCTTGGTCAACACGCGCGGTTCATCACGTCTAGGATATCTAATCTATTTTTTGCGTATCCCCCAGCTTCGTTGACGATAATCATCGTAATCATAAAGCATGTTTCATAAAAGCCTCAAACGACTGAACTGGTCAATGTGGTGTACAAATTAGTAAGATCGGAAAGGGGAAAAATACTCTGAAATTGGAGGGGGGGGGGGGGAGAGCTGAAATTTCGTTAAAAAAATGCCCTTCTCTTGGCAGGTACCCTAATTCATTCATCGGCGATAAGTGAGGACTGTTCTTGGGGTTCCAGGAAATTCGTGTGCGGATCTCGGGAACCGAAGCGCGGATAAACGATAGCTAACTGCATGAAACGAAATCGTTTTTTGAAATTGTTTTTTCCCGGGATAGCGCGGGATCCCCATCAGCGAACCCCGGATGTAAATTGTATTCGATGGTGACGTCAATTTGTCGCTCGCACACTGTTCAAAGATCTAGGGACTTGGAAACACTTCTTTTGTTTTTTCACATTTTCAATAAAACATTGTCGGACTCTCAAAGAAACATGCTGACTTGCTAAGAGCAGGGAAGGGTATCGGAAATGGTAACGAAAACAGAAACGGTACCTTACTGAAATTGTAGATGGCAACGATAAAGGAAACGCATACCACTGTACTCCATTACCGGAAACAGAAAGTTCCGCAAAACTAGGATACCTTTTCTTGGGCACATTCTCGACGCAAAGGGTATATCGTCGGACCCTGAGAAAACTGAAGCAGTTAGAAAAATGCCATCACCGAAAAATGTGGTCGAACTGCGTTCATTTTTCGGTATGATAGATCACCTGACGAAGTTCATACCTGGCCTAGCGGAAAAGGCGAAACCGTCTCGCGTCAGACGCAGCCTGGATGTGGAGCCCTTAGCAACAGGAAGCTTTCGAGGGCATCAAAGACGCATTGACAACAACTCCGGTCCTCACATATTGCTCGCCCAAGAGACCGCTCACGTTGTCAGTCGACGCATCTTCTTATGGGCTAGGCGCAGTGCTACTTCAAGAAGACTGGGATGGACACCATCGTCCTATAGCGTACGCACCTCGGGCACTAAGCAAGACTGAACAGCGTTAGCGCAGGTGGAGAAGGAAGCTCTTGCAATTACGTGGGCCTGCGACAAGTTTCGAGTGTACGCCTTGGGATTACGCTTTCATGTGCAGACTGACCACAAACCTCTGGCCCCAATTTTTTCAACGAATAGGCTCGATGAACTTACTCCTCGCCTGCTGCGCCTGCGGTTGCACACGCTGGAGTACGATTTCTCCATCTCACACGTACCGGAAAAACAGCTCTTAACAGCTGATGTGCTCTCCAGGAATCCGGTAATGTGTAACGAGGACATGGATGCATACCTTGCAAGTGCAATTAAGTAGGTGCAATTGCAAGAGTACGATGCTCTCAAAATCGACCTTCTACACGCTTCAGCCAACATGCTAGAACGGATCAGGAAAGCCTCGGTACAGGACAATACTTTAACGCTCATCGCCGAGTAGTGTACGACGCAGTGGCCTCCAGGTGCAGTTCTCTCCCCATAGTGTCTGAAGTTCGCCAGCGTCGCGCACGAACTAGCCGTGGTCGATGGTCTCCTACTAAGGGGAGGACGACTTGTCATTCCGCAAGCCATGAGACACGAGGTGTTGGCCAGTCTACACACGGGACATCAAGGCGTCACAAGATGCCGCGCGAGAGCTAGAGAAGCTGCGTGGTGGCCAGGCATCAGTGAACATCTACAAGACTTCATCAAGCGGTGTCCCACTTGCCAGATGCACAGAAGATCAGGTACAGAGCCCCTGATGCAGACACCCCTCCCGGAGCGGCCGTGGACGGTAGTGGGCATGGACCTTTTCTATGCAAATCGACAAAACTATCCTGTGGTCGTAGATTATTTTTTTAAAGTTTTTTGAAATCTCGCACCTCAAGACAACAGCTGCGGACATCATTGGGGAACTACGACCTATGTTCGCTCGCTTTGGCATGCCGGAGGTCGTACGATCAGACAACGGACCACAGCTTACGTCGGCAGAATTCATACGGTTTCTTCCCGTACGAAAATTCCTGAATCCGAAACCAATCAGGTTTCTTCGATCAGACCTGATTCCGGACTGAACCGAAAATTGGGCGGGAATGACGATCAGGAATTATTCAGGAATGGGGTATCAGGATCTATTCCGGTAATTTATTCCGGGACTGAATGGGTCCTGAACTCGAAACTGAATGTAACCGGAACAAACTCGCCATTTATCTGATCATACCCGGATATGCGCCTGATAGAATACAGGATAATCCCTGAATGAAAACGGAGAGCGCCTGAATAATTTCGGAAGAAATGCTGAATCGATGGTGGTGCATGCATTCGCTTGCTATAAACCTTTACTCGAGTGGATCTGTTTGAAAACAACAAAAATGTGACTAGACCAGCAAGAGATGCATGCAGGATTAGTGTGAAACCTGAAATCGGGCTGCTTGACCATGCGCCGTTGTCGTGCCTTTACATACTACATGCATGAATGGGACACAAAGTGTAAGATTCAGTCGACAATTTTATTTCCATGGATTCGTTTGCCTTTCAATTCACTTAATTTGGTCCCAATAGATTTCAGTAGAGCCAGGGCGACGCCTTCCATTCCTCCCGTCCTACGCTGTGTTCCTGAGTGACTTCTGCAAATAAGGCACACACATGAGGACAGAGAAAGAAATCACTAAGCGGAATCGCGGCACGAATACTTATAGCAAGACAACTTGCCGTTTTGGGAGGAGAAGGCTTGTATTGTGGTAATCCAAGAGAGCGCTGATGCTATCGAGTTGGTTCCTATCGATGGACGACATGGCATGGAACACAGAACGCACGCCACAACACACACACAACCGCCTTCTCAAGAAGCGCAAGCAAATTCCTGTTGCATTCTTCTATTAAAACGTCATTTTCATCCTGGAGTGCAGTCTTGTCGTCTGTAAGAAAGAAAGACGAAGTGATGAAGGAAAAAGCGCACACACAAAACACACGCAGTAAGAAGCGGCCACTTACCAGAAATAGTCATCAAATATTCTTCTTGCTTGTCAGTGTACTCTAACTCCCCTATCTGTACACGTTTCACTGTTGTAGTTTTCTATGTGGAGCACGCACATACACACACAAAAAAGCGTTGTCTCACACGAGGACGTCTTGATGCCGACGATGGCGAATGAATCCTGTCTGGGCCTAGCACTTCAAATGACTACGGAGGTCAGGTGACCTACTGACAATATTCCAAGAATAAGTATGTTCCCTATCAGCCCGAAGGGAGCAGCGGTGCAGAAGGGGAAGGGTCAGTGTATGCTTCCCATTGAGCTCTGGAATTTCCCGCTGACCTAAAAAGACGAAACCAGTTTAGCTCCTCGTACACTTTTGTCCAGAGGGACTGCAATGTACATGTGGTTTGGTGGTTTCGAAGCCAAACGGAACTTTTGCAACGCATCCGTATTATCAAGTTATAAAAAAAAATGAGCATGATATATTAAGCTTTATTGCTTTTTGTCAACCTGTTTACGCATTAGTTATCAATCATAGCATACTGTGCATTCCGGCATTCACTGGTGTCCCTTTTCCCTGTCCAGAAAGTTATCTCAGCAATAACAATTAATACTAATTCGTGGCTTTACGTCAAACACTACGCGCTACCAAGGTCACTTCACCTGATCGTCCTGCAATCATATCATCTCATCGCTGGTTCGTCTGGCCATGCACGGGATCTCGAAATAATGTACACACAGCACGTGGCTCCAGAAAAATGTTCCTGGGTGTATTGTGTTGAGGGATCCCGAGTATTTGCTCACCTTGAATGTATTTCCGTTTCTTCTGCTGCTATAATCGGGGAAAAAAACGTTTTGCGGGATTCTGTCGATAACGGTCGTAGGTACGCTACATATAATTTAATAATTCCAGATTTTGAGGGCAACGTGATCGAGGATCTCTGTAATCACGTAATATCTATTGCCACACTTGAAATATTTTCAAAGATTGTCAAAGGAATCCCGGTTGACGACCAAGTATCAGGCACGTCCTTCCGGTTTGGTTCAGGCGATATTCAGGCGCATTCAGGAAAGCGCCGTCCGGAATCCGGCTGGACCGACGCCGGAATGTCCTGATAGTGCCTGAACAGTGCCGGATTCCGCCGGAATCAGCCGATAATGCGCGGAATCTGGTCTGATTCGGGTTATTCGGGAAGTTTCGTACGGGTTGCGACGTGTGGCTCTGCACACGTTACGTCAAGCCCATGCTACCCCCAAAGCAACGGGCAGGCAGAACGGGCCGTACAGACAGCGAAATCCTTCATAGCCCAATCACCGGATATCCATGAAGCATTACTGGCTCATCGAACAACACCAGGAACATGCGGATATTCTCCCGCGCAACTGCTAATGGGCCGACAGCTCCGTTGCAATGTACGGGTCGTGCCTACGACGCTGGCTCCTTGTTGGCCGCATCTACAAAGGTATCGAGAACGATACGAACAGGAACAACGCAGCCGCGCGACGGCCTACAATCAACGACGCATGGCGACGGACAGACCTCGCATACAGAACAACGCAGCTGCGCGGATATTTGATGGCGCCGCAGCGCATGGCAGAGTTTATAGTCAAGGGCCTACACCAAGGTCATACATGATCCAGACGCTTTCCGGACTTACCAGAAGAACGACGAAACATCTTCAGGAGGTGGCGGCGGCAACAAAGACAATGCCTTCGAGTCCAAATGGGACTGAAGAAAACGACAACGTTGTACGTACGCGTTACGGACGAACTGTAAAGGAGCCTGAGCGCTAATTCTATGCTAAACTATGTCTTAGTTATTCACTTCAAAGACTCATTGTGGTAACACCAAAACGGGGGAGGTGTCGTGTAACGATGATGACGACAAAGACTAGTGTGGGTTTTGGTAGCGCGATCTACAGAGTGCGTGCTGGGTTGGAACATTAAGCGTGTTATCGTTGTACCGGGCAGTCGCTTCTGAGTCGCCGCTCGACTACGACGGTCTCGAACCTACGGAGGATCGCATAACAAGCAATGAACAGTGTCTGATTTATCATTGGAAGGGAATTCAAGTACCTTTCAAAGTGGGTTTGTCGGCCTTTGTGTGCTCCAGGCAAGCCTTCTTTTTCTTTCTTTTTTGCCTTCTGGATTTCTGTCTTTCTAAGTTCACGTGCTTCTTTCCGTTATGGAAAGTGCCACACTTTACGCGGCAGTTTGTCAATATGAATCAGTGATATTCTGTGAAACCAAACAGTTGTCAAGACTGCGTAGTAGTGACAGTGTAGTACGATCAGGATTGGAGCGTCAGACGCCTAGTGTGGAGGGCCATTGACCCACAGCGTAGTTTCAAACGATTTTGAGAAACATATAATGCATAGCACTGACCATAAAGTAAATGAGATTTAAAAACATTGCGATGGAGTTCCCGTCATTATTTATTATTACTATTTATTATATACTGCCAATCGCCTTTTGGCGACCGTAGCAGGAACAGGCTACAATGTTTTGGATGTATAAATGAAGAGCAAACAACAACAAAAAAATTCAAACCCAGTAGAATACAGCGACTTCTTACACTTCGACTTTCTTGAACTTTCACTGTGAACTCTGCTTTAGGAATCCCTGCTTTTATTAACAGTTTTCTGAGAAAAGTAACTCATGAATTTAACGGTGCACTGTTTGTACACTCTAAGAAAAAAATTGAGTAAAACGGGGAGTAATTGCAGCTTGTACTCCCCCAAGATTGCAATTAGTCCCTATTTTAGTCCTCTAACCCGACATTTACTCCCCAGGACTGCAAATTGTAGCGGAACTTCGCGAACGGTCTCCTGAATGCAACAGTCTACGTAAATATGCGCCCTCGGTCAAGTTGATGTCATTGGACTGTATAACTCAGCCAACGTACCAGTTTTCCATCCGCACAGAGTCAGAAACAAATGGCGCATCTTTCTTCGTAAATTGTGCCCTATGTATGCCGCAAGATTTTATATAACTCGATATATCACGGTTTGCGGTTTGCTTCGAACTATTTTCATGCATGCACAACGCATTGTGTACCTGGGACACTTAGAACAGCGCCTGAAATGCAGTCTCCAATCTGTGACATTCATTTACTCCCGTGCATTTACTCCCGAAAGGGACTATTTTTTGTGGCGATGCATTTAGTCCACAAAAGGAGAAAAAGTACTCCTTTTTTTCCTGAGAGTGTACTTGTATTGTACGTTTGTAAACAAAAATAATAAATGAACAACTCTCCCGTTGCAGTCTGAAGAAGTAGGTGGGAGGGATGGTTACTTAGGTACGTGACACGAGGGAGGAGAATTTTTGTTAAATAAAAATTTAAAATCCTACACTGAACGTGTACTACGTAACGTGCGAAGTAATGATGTTGTACACTCTAAGAAAAAAAAAGAGTAAAACGTGGAGCAATTGCAGCTTCTACTCCCCAAGTCTGCAATTACTCCCCATTTTAGTCCCCTAACCTGACATTTAGTCCCGATATTTACTCCCTAGGACTGCAAATTGTCACTGAACTTCGCGAATGGTCTCCCGAATGTAACAGTCTACGTAAATATGTGCCCTTCGTCAATTTGAAGGGCATAAGGCTCTATAACTCAGCCAACGTATCAATTTTCCAGCCACACAGAGTAAGAAACAGTTAGCGCATCTTTCTTCGCAAATTGTGCACTATGTATTGCGCAAGATTTTATATCACTCGATATATCACGGTTGACGGTTTGCTTCAAAGTGTTTTCATGCATGCACACGAATTATGTGCTTGAGACTCTTACAACAGCGCGTGAAATGCAGTCTCCACTCTGTGACACTCATTTACTCGCGTGCATTCACTCCCGAAAAGGGACTAATTTTTGTGGCAATGCACTTAGTCCTCCTTAGTCCTTAGTCCTCCTTAGTGCAAGTACTCCTTTTTTTTCTTAGAGTGTACGGCAACTGCAATGCCGTGGGATAGCCACAGCGTCGATTACGTTTCGCATTCGAGAGACTCTTTTTCCAACGGATCTCGTTCAATGCTTTTATTTCTCGGTAACCACTGTGTAACCGCGCTAAGAACCACTCGTATTGGTGACCTCTTGAAGAGCGCCATTCGGGTGCCGTCAGCACTCGACCGTGATGAGAGGGAAAGCTGACAGGACGCAGCGGCTCCTACGGAACCGCCCACCGCCAGGCGCCCCCTGCGACGAAGCAGCGAAGCCTGCGAGGGAAAGGCGAATGAAAATTTACTCAAAATATGTTGTGCATACATGGATTCATCTCCTTTGCTAATTTTGATATTGTCGTTCAACTTAAAAAGGAGGAGAAACCTAGTTTGTCAGCTATCAAAATATTACTGCGCCGGACATATGATGAATGGACACAGAGAGGTCACGCTCCCTCCTGCGCCAGATAATGCAATCCATTGTACTCGCTCCTTTTCCGTATTCGTTGTGATGACTGGCCGCGTGTGACACTGCGCCGCTTCAAAAAGTGCGTTTTGGCGGTTGATGGTGGCGCATGGTGGCGCTACGGTATTCTACAGGAGCGCTATGGCGTCTCTTTATCTCAAATGGCGTGGCTAGTTCACTTACCTATAGCTCCGCTGAACTTAAAAACGGAGAGAAAGCGAGTCCTTCGGCTGTCAAAGCATTACTCCGCCGCAGGTAGGGTCTTGGGGGAGGGCAGCTAGGGTTTTCCGTGAGGTCGTACGCTTAAATTCAGCATACTATGCGCGCATCTCACATACATATGTTAAACGAGTATGCCAAGATTATTTTTCACTACATTACTTGCATGTGTTGTGTGGCTCACGCTTCAATTTCGTATCAGAGAAAGTTAAGCGAAGAAGCAAAATGGCGGACCGTTTCGATGTTGTGTACGTCCGGTTCCCGCCGGTTCGTAGAGCAAAATGAAGGTGACGGTTAACAATCTCTTGTCATCTTCGGATTGCTACTGCCCTCAGAAATGCATGCTACATATTCCAGACGGACAAGATATCTGGCTAGCAAATCATATCAACGCTGCTTCGAGTCACTGCTTTAAAGCCCGAATCCCATAACAAGCGACACGCGGCAGATACACGCGAGAAGCGACAAAATCGACGTCACTGCCGCCACACGAGCGTCAAAAAAGCTTTGTCGCGGCTCAATATTTCTGCATCTACTCCCAATAGATATTTGTAGCATGTCGCTGAGTTCGTTGCCTGTTGTTTGACAAAACCCGCTAGATTTGGCGGCGTGAAACAAGAACTGAACGCGTGGGCAAGGGAGAGGGTGGAGAGGGCAACCAACAAAACTAGCAGACGAAGAAGTGGGCGGGGCGTTGGGTACTTCAACCGCAGCGCCACTGCGTTACGGCGAATATTACATAGCAACTTCATTACAATTTCTCCTCGTTTTGACGAATGAAATACTATTTTTGGTATATTTATGGCAATTTACAACTTAGCTCGAATAAAATAAGCATTGCTTCTCCAAAAACATAATTTCTCGGTGACGAAATGTCGCTGCTCAAATGGACCAGGAAGTCGCGCCATGACCAGACGCGACAGCGACAAATTCTGCAGCGCGTCGCGTGTCGCTTGTTATGGGGTCCGCGCTTAACGCGTCGTAGGCTGGAAACAGGTTCATGTCCGTGCCGCTGGCAGGCAAAGGGTTGCCAGTGCCAAGGACGATCTCGCTGATAATATGCAAATGAAAGAGTAATATTAAACGGTAGGAGCAACTTATTCATTTAGACATGGTAACAACACTTTCGTGCACGAGACTGCACCTCTTCAGGTTGCCTAAAAAGTCTCGTTACCATGTGTAAATAAATAAGTCGCTGCTACCGCTTAATATGACTCTTATGAATTACTCACCACCGGCAACTTGGCATCGCCTATTTTTCTGCCTCCGTGTCTTCTTAATAATATATAATTAACAACGTCTAGTGAGTGACACGGATTACAACACTAAGCCTACACGCACCAAGAACGGCCGCACGTACACGACACAAAGTACAGGGCTTGTCTCACTTCCTTCGCTGACCATCGTACCTCCATCGGCGCGTTCCGCTATTCTGCTGTGACACGCGACTTGGCAGGGTTGCCCGCTAACGGAGCAGCTTCGCTGTAGTCTAGCCTGAAACCGAAACTCGTCGACTAACACTGTCCATGACCAACGAATGTTTGGTTGTTTGTTTAAGAGGTGAAAAGAGGTTGTCTCATGCTCAGCGGGACTATATGTCTTAGCTAGAGATGCGAAGACGCGAAAAAAAAAAAAAAACGAAAACTTTTCGGAAAAAAGTTTTCGTTTTTTTCCTCGTCTTCGAAAAAAAATTCTTTAAAATATCCGGGCGAATGTTTTTTTTAAATGCAAATTTTCGTGCCTTCCGTTTCAACCCGGCAACAGTGACTTAAGTGCTTATATAGTCTGCCAACAACAACCAACTTAGAGCTCCGTTTGTCTCGTCCAAAGCGATCGGCATCGCGTTCACATAATGTCGGAGTTCCGGTCCGAGTGGGTGGGTTGTTCCAACTGGTGCATATCGCTGAGTATACAGCAGTCTCATGGGATGCTCTGCTCTGCATCTGTGGAGGAGGTTGGATGTGAAAGGCGTCTTCCGTGCACGACGCCTTCGGATGGAATGAAGAATGCTGAGGCGGACTTGTTGTTTCGGGATGCGCCATCAGTATATGCTGCCGTAAACGTAGATCAACGCCATCCTTTTCCTATGCGCCTATGCCTATCAACGCCTATGCCATCCTTTTCTTTCTACAACGCATCGCTGATTTTCCACCCCGGGAATAGGCAGTCTTCACAGACTCCAAATCTGCACTTCAAGCAATTGAAAATTCCGGCATACGAGGCCCATCCGCACCCCTACTCACAGACGTGTTAATGGCTTACCACACTATCTACGCAGCAGGCCACAGGCTAGTTCTCCAGTGGGTTCCAGCCCATTGTGGTGTCTTGGGGAACGAGCAGGCCGGCACCGCCGCGGAAGCAGCACTCTCGTATCGGAAACGGACCCGTATTGTTCTGCTGAGAGGAGACCGCCGTTCAATTTTGCGACACCTAGTGACACCCCTGGCTTCCCGCCAACGGAGAGCCGACATTCTTCCCCCCTCTATGTTGAACAGAGTTGATCCCACGCTCGCTTTCCGCATGCCACGAAACACCTCTCGTCAAGATGCTGCATTAATCCACCGAATGCGCCTCGATGTGGCCTTTACAGCTCAGTGGCGTTACCGCTTGAGACAAGTTGACTCTCCCACCTGCTGCCACTGTGGTGCTCTTTAGAATCTGGAGCATATTCTTGTTCATTGCCCTCACTACGAACCTTCCCGAACCACACTCTCCGAGTCTCTTCGCCCTTTCTCCCTATCGAAATTGCTTGGTCCCTGGCCCAATCCAGCCCAGCAACGCTCCGCGCTCAAAGCTCTTCTGACATTTCTGGACACCATCGGACTTCGATCGTTATTGTGAAGGGGCTTTTTTATTCCCCCCATTCCATCCAGCAGTGGGGTAGAGTATCGCCTGTGGCGATGGAACTCCCCATTCTCCAAGGTCGAAAATAAAGTTGTTGTTGTTCTGCTCTGCATTTTTGGCATCGAGGGTGAACGCTCTAAAGTTTCTAGCTCTTTGTGTGCTGTGGCTTGGCCGGCAATGCTTCGACTCAGCAGTAATCGTGTTTGTTTCCTTTTTTTTCAAATTTTTCAAACAAAAATCGAAAGAAACCTTTCTTTATTTATTTTTTGAGCTTTTCAAAATTTACGGAAATTTTGCATCTCTACTCTTAACTACGGATGATTACATCACACGCGAGGACAGAGGTATCGCATTGGCGGTGAGCCCAGTTCCGTTGTCTTGAGTACTCCTCGCTACAAAGGTGGAAGGCTTACCGAGACCTTTGTTTCCCTAAATACAACCTAAATGTCGGGAATGACCAAACTACGCCTCTTCTTCAAGAAGCGTATTCATCGCGCGCAATAAGACACCGCTGCCACCGCTGTGCTCAAGACATCGCGGCCGATGTCGCGAAGAGACGGACGGCCAGGGTTGGCATCGTTGACACATACTTTTGGAGATCCCGAAAGTGTCAACTTTTATGGGTTATTTGAAAAATTAGCGGAAGCGCGAGGTCTTTACTGGCCGCTTCCATATTGTCATTGCCGAGTCTGTGAGCTCCGGTGATCGACAGGAGCACATTAATATATCTACTATTTCTTTTCTTATCATATTAAAGGGACTCTGACGAGAAACTGTGCGAGCTCTTTCGTACTTGCAGTCGACAAAGCACCCAACTAGGACTATTGCAGGCGAAATTTCGTGCATTAAAACGTCACAAACGGTATGTTCGATCACAGTGTGCGTTGAAAACCTCATCGCTGACCTGTCTGTCGAAGACAGGCGACAGATGTTCGTAGATCTCCAACTTCGTCTCGCATACGCAGCATCGGCGACGTTTCGAAAGCAGTGCTACTACCGAGCTGTTCAGCACGCAGAATTTCCTTCTCGATCGCAGAGAGGAAAGAAAAAAACAAAAGAAGTTCCGGGCTCGAAGTCCGCGCATCTCTTGTTTCGACGTCCACACTGAAGATCGCTTTCCATACGGATGCCGCCGCTCTCACAAACTCACTAACATCAGAACTTCCCATTCGGGTGGCCAATGAAACATGGACCTCGCGCTTTCGTCACGCACACGGAATGCCCACTACAAAGAGGCTAGATTTCGGAGCAGCTTGCGCGAGTTGAGGAGCAAAAGCGAAGCCGGTCTCCAGCTCCCCGTTTGGCAAACCTCGCCGTCGCGCACAGCCAAAATGCTTCGCGCGTGGCTTGGAGGCATATTATGCCTTCGTAATAGATGTAAAAGAAAGATTTGTCGACCTTCTGATCAGAGTCCCTTTAAAATGTATCGCAAACTGTGCCAATATCTACCTAAGAAGACAACGTCGTGAAGATCGCGGATCCTGGAACCGGATAACAAATCAGCACCTCCAGTTTTTGAACCGCTGTGATTCCCCTCTCTCACTTGGACAAAGATCCAGCTATCCCCTCTCCCTCAAAGTGAAGATATCCCTTCTGGCGATCGTGGTGGTGCGAATTCAATCACACTTTTCACATCTAGCCTTTTGTGATGGAGCGTCTCGAGACCCATCTCAGTTCTGTAAGCCCAATCACTTTCACGCTGTTTGATGTGCGTCTAGGGCCTTACCTTGGGCAGCAGCCCCGAGTGCGCGCTTTACGGGAGCATAAGGCGAGGCTTCCACATCGGAGACAGCGCCTGCGCAGAAGGTGGTTATAGAAACAGTGCAGCTCATCGAGTACGAAGGCGACGCGAATACTCACCCCAAGCGACCAGGACGAACAGGATAAGGATGGCACTCTTCATGACGATTGCCTTCAGAGTCTGCTGTGAGAAGTGGAAAGGGATAATATTACAACCTTTCCCATTCTCTCTCTCTCTCTCCGATTATGTAAGGGCTGTCTGGGGCAGCGACCAGCACTTTCTTGAGCAGGGCATCGTTTCTTTGAGCATTTTTCATTATTGGGTTCCGTGTTAGCGCCCGAGCGGCGTACAGGCGTGGATAGATGGAGTGACGACGAGAGCAACTCGAGTAACAAACAAAGGTTGGCCCAAGCTTGGCAGTGGTTAGACTGGCTAACCTGGCCTTCGTTGGTACAGCATCGGCCAACGAGCTTTGTTTCTTTGTACGGATCTGTACTTTGGCCAATGACGCGCCAAGCACTGGCCAGCCTGCACTGTGCCAAGCTTGTGCCGAGATAGAGACCAAAACATTCCTGCGACGTCGCTCATTTTCATACTCAATTGTCTCCCGATGTAAGGCAACGATTTATATCATTCTTTCTTTGTCGCTTGTATTTCCCACCACGGACAGTGAGCACTGCATTTTAAAGCGCATATATTTATTTATTTGTTTATTCTTCTACCGCAAGGGCCCAGGGGCATTACATGAGGGGTGGACAAAAAAGTGGCGAGTTCAATAAGTGATACAAAACCAATCTACAACAACACCCGCGAGCTACAATTATAGCACAAACTTAAAATATACAATCCTTACATATGCTGTTATATAACATGTTAGAAAGCAAGGGGGGGAAAGAGAGACTGAAAAGAGAAACTTTCCAAAAAGATATTCACTGAAAATATGTACATATTTCGTCCCAGAAAACACTTGGATAAACAATGTCTACAATGCGCTGTGCAAGACTATTCCAATCCTATATTGCAGATGGAACAAAAGAATGAAGAAGATTATTTGTGCAGCAAATTAAATTGCCCACAATGGACAATGTGCACGGTTCTTCGAAGCGCAAAAAAAAAGCAAAATGCCTTGATCACTAGGACCAAAAGAGCTCACACACACACACACAAAAAGCAATTGCATTTCTCTCCCGAGGAAGAACTGTTACTGTACACAGGTTGCCTTGGCGAGCTTTCACAAATTCCAGAGTCCTGTTCACCTTATCGTCAACATAAAGGGTGGGGTATCCAAGTTTAATTATTAAATGCATGCACAAACAACACTGAAATGATGAACTGCTTGTCGTATTAACACCCCATGAAGATGACTTCTTTGTTTCTTACTGCTTTGGATTTGATATATTCACTATTGGTCAATCGACAGTCGAGCTTATGCACTGCTACACCATTCCGCACTGTAAACCGAAAAACACCCTTATGGGTGTAAACGGCTTGTCCTATAACTCACACGTCTTTTTACACCACATGGTCTGGAACAACCTTTTTAGAGGGGGTATTCTGTGTAAAACACCCTTTGAATGGGTGCTTTTCCTTTAAAATGCCTTCTTTTGCCCCCCTTATAAGCCTTGCAGGAGGGTGCTTAACGATCTTACACCCTCCTACAAGGGTGTAAAAGGGTGCAAAAGAAGGCATCTTCAAGGAAAAGCACCCTTTCAAATGGTGTTCTACACAGTATACACCCTCTAAAAAGGGTGTCCCAGACCATGTGGTGTAAAAAGATGTGTAAGTTATAGGACAAGCCGTTTAGACCCATAAGGGTGTTTTTCAGTTTAGAGTGTGAGTTACCGTTTCCACAAGGCGACATACCGAGAGTGGACCGAGCTTGGCAAGAGCTTGGCTAAACAACCTAGCAGTGCTTGGCAAGTGCTTGGCCAACGAGCTCGTTTCTTGGTACGGATCTGTTCCTTGGCCGACGGCTTGCCAAGTATGTCGCTCCGCCTACCACTATGCAACATTACGCCAACGTTGGCTGGTCGAATAAGTAGTTGGCCAGCTGTCATCTAACTTTTTGCCAACAGTCGGCCGTCGGCCACTGCTTGCTTGGGAAGAAGGAGAGTGGGACAGGGGGTTACTGTAGGCGCCCTGGGCCGAGTTCATGGGGAATCCTTGAGGTTGACGAAGTAATAGGGACAGAGGCTGTAGACAGCAAGAGGAGAGGACTAAGTGCGTACGGTCAATTAACGTTTATCCCGTACTCGACAGTGCCAGATGTTAGGTCCCGATAATAGCGGGACAAAGAGATAACAGAAGAGCCGTCCTTTATCAACAACAAAGTTGTGCGTTTATCTGAGATGACGCAAGAAACTAGTGCATCATGATCTGCGTAGTTAGTACTGCGGACCAGTTCAGATATAGCGCAGTGCTTCCGAAAGGGCGGGAATCTTGAAAAAAGGGGACAAGAAACCAGAGTTCGAGGTAACTTGTTGCTATAACTGAGTTACTTTTTTCGTAACTTGTAACTTAACTCGGTACTTTTGCGGCGTGGTAACTTTCAGAGGAACTCGTTTCTTTTTCAGATTTCTTTGCCAATCTATAACTTAAAAACCCGATACTAGGGGACAAAAAAAAAAACGACAACACAGACAGGTTCTCTCTCTCTGCTGTCTTATCTGTTGTCTTATCTCTGCTGTGAACTGTGTCAGCAAGCGTTCCCTTACCTTCCCGTTGGTTTTGGGGATGTCCCTTACGTTCTCCTCACCCTTCTTTCTCACCCACTTGAACTCCTTATCTGTTTGTGCTGTTAAGTAAACTTTCAGCTGTGTTTGAGACCTTGTCTGTGTTGTCGTTTTTTTTTGTTTTTCTTTTGTCCCCCAGTCTCGGGTTTTTAAGTTATAGATCTCTGCCACCAGCTGGCTTGCTACCTCTCTATCCTCTCGTTATCTTTGCCAAGGTAACTGAAGCCAAGTTCCAATTTACTTTCAATTCTCAACTAACTCTAATTCTCTTTTAACATATTTTCTTGCTTTCCCTCCAGTTCTTTCGATGCATTTTATGCCATAAGACGTGATATTCAATCAATGACATTATTCTATTCGAGAAGTAAGAACCGCGTTGGCGTTGAAATGAAGCTGAAGTATTGTGCGCCCACGGGAGAGTAAGACGCAAAGCGTTCGACATGTTGGACATAAACGAAAGTGACCTAAGCGTGTGTCACTCCTCCCCGGACCACTAGAGGTCTAACGCAACTGTTCACACACGCGCTGCACCCGTGATAGTGCAATTTTGTGTCCGAAGTAACTTTGAAGTACAGGGTGTTACCCTATAAAAGTCTACCCGTGCCGCCATGCCGTATTCGCAAATTACTCAATGCAGGTGGCATATTGTGCGATCTTTATATAAAGCTCATACGGACATTTAATCTTGGTACATTTCAAAGTGATTGAGTGCCGCAGCACGAAGTTATAACTCAAAACGTGCAATTCCCATAGTCAAAACAAACAAGATGGCGGCGTTGAGAAGAGCACTCGACATGCTGCTCCCCACACGACAACGTGTCGCATATCCTGCCAGCCAGATGGAACTGCACTTTTCATTTCGCTTTCGTGTAACTCTCGTATTTCGCTCAGAAGTAAGCAACGTGAGGAACGAAAAATGCCGACGCATACTCAGCAGACGACACCCAAAAGGGATGTCGTCTGCTAACTGAGCGGCGCCATCTTGGCTGTTTTGACTACGGGAGTCTCACGTTTCGCGCTATAACTTTGCGTTACGGTGCTCAATCGCATCGATATTTACCATGATGAAATGTCCTTATGAGTTTTATACGTAGGAAACACATTGTAGAGCCTGCATTGAGTAATTGGCGAGCACCGCATGCCGGCGCGGGTAGACATTTATAGGGTAACACCCTGTATTACACTTCAAGTTGAAGAACTTCGCTTACTTACATTTTCCACACGGTAAGTTAACTCGTAACGATTTCTTTTTGACGGGTAACTGCTCGATCTATGCAAGAAACCATGTCCTTAGCCGCATGATGATCCCCGGCTGTTCTGGGTCTCCAGGAAGCTAGCGTGAGCGGACACCGAGGACACAGAAAACTTGCTTAGTTTAGTGAAATAAGGAATTCTTGCTGCCAATCGAATATGTTGACCATGAGAGAATTGGTGTTCTCAGGCTTGAGCAACATAGAAGGGACAAATACATGCAAAGCCTCAAATTGCCTTAGAAACTAACGATGAAAGATGAAAGTCACTGAAAAGGCGAACCAGCTGTAGGATTCGAACCCACATCTTCTGGATTACCGGTCCAGGGCTCTTGCCAATTGAACTAAGCTAACACGCCTTCTCAGGGTACAGGAACAGGGTACACTGTAAACTGGAAAACACCCTTATGGGTGTAAATGGCTTGTCCTATAACTGACACCTCTTTCTACACTGTACATGGTCGGGAACACCCTTTTTAGAGGGTGTATTCCGTGTAAATCACCCCTGGAAAGGGCGCTTTTCTTTGAAAATGCCCTCTTTTGCACCCTTTAAACACCCTTTTAGAAGGGTGTAAGATCGTTAAACACCCTTCTAGAAAGGTGTATAAAGGCTGCAAAAGACGGCATTTTCAAGGAAAAGCACCCTTTCAAAGGGCGTTTTACACGGGACACCCTCTAAAAAGGGTGTTCCAGACCATACGGTGTAAAAAGAGGAGTCAATTATAGGACAAGCGATTTACACCCATAAGGGTGTTTTTCAGTTTACAGTGTACAGGAACATATATACAGTTGACTGTACCATGTTCATATCTTTGTTACCTGAAGAAGTGCAGTCTCGTGCACGAAACACTTGTTACCATGTGCAAATGAATAAGTTGCTCCTACCGTTGAATATCACTCTTTGGTTTATCAAGTTATCAAGTTAAGAGAATGCTCACTATAAGTGCTACGCAGTTGCCTCGCGTTTTCTAAAAAGCACGCTTGGGTCAGGACTAGCGAAAACATGCACATGAACTTACCAGAGGGTACCAGAGCTGAGTGCCGAAGAATTATTATCGAACGGAGTTTCGTGCCTTTTATATAAAGGGCATCCGTCGTTACACTTCCGTCCGTCACGCGCTCGACGACGTCGTTCTAATTGGCTGCTCAACTGCGCATCAAATAAATAAATAAATAAATAGAAGTCGCGGCTCTCAAGTGACATGGAGAGGAGGAGTCCGTGCGATGACTGAACAGATTGCTGAAAAGATAGAGAGAGAGAGGTACACTGTAAACTAGAAAAGACCCTTATGGGTGTAAATGGCTTGTGCTATAACTCACACCACTTTTTACACCGTATGATCTGGAACACCCTTTTTAGACGGTATACTCTGCGTGAAACACCCTTTGACAGGGTGTTTTTGCTTGAAAATGCCTTCTTTTGCTCCCCTTAGACACCCTTTTAGGAGGGTGTAAAATTGTTGAAAGGCTGTGTAAAGGGTGCAAAAGACGGCATTTTCAAGGTAAATCACCTTTTCAAAGGCTCTTTTACACAGAATACACCCTCTAAAAAGGATGTTCCAGACCATATGGCGTAAAAAGAGGTGTCAGTTATAGGACAAGCCATTTGCACCCATAAGGGTGTTTTCCAGGGGACACCCTCTTCTGTGTGTATGTGCACTCTAAGGGTTTTCACACTGTTCAAGGTGTAATAATGGTCATGGGACACGCCCTTGCGGGTATAAGGTTGGTGACATGATAATGGAGTACGGTTTAGCACTCGTTTTATTTACTCGCATGCAGGTCTGTCGTCTAAAGTCAGACTTTCAAGCTCTCAACATTGTTTAACAGTATTGTGGACACTTGCACGTGCTCGATTATCGGTAGGGACGCATTTATGCATCAGCACGTACCTACGATATACAAGACATAATGAAGGCAAGATTTGCTATAACCAGAGTTGTACGTAACGCGTTACTAGTAATTGCGTTACTAGTAATCAATTACTTTTTTCAGTATTTTTTAACAAAATCAATTAATTTCGTGGGCAACTGATTTTCCAAGTAATCGAATTACAATTTTCACTAATCAATTAATGAGTAATCGATTACTCTTTTAACCTTCTGTCAACAATGGCAACCCTTTTCTGCAAACCAATCTGTTCTTCTCTTCAACCACGAGTTCGACTGAAGCAATGACGCAGAGGTCACTGTGACGGCCATCTCTAGTCCACACGTGTTCCATGATAATCTCTTACAACCGCGACCTACTAGAGCAACAGTAAAATAGGTGACTCTATTAATAAATTGTGCCGGGTGAACATAACAATAGCAACAAGAGGAAGCGGATGTTTCGATGTTGTTTGAAGTGTGTATATAAATCTGTAATAAACGCGTGTTCGTGTTTTGTGTGTTGCTTTCCAATGTATTTGGGAATTTCACTTATCATGTATATTGGTGTCTCATATTAGAATTTGCAACAAGAGTCGCATGGTTGCATTCACTGCTGGCACGTTGGCTTTGCTATGTCCCACGATTTAAAAGTAACGGAAAAAGTAACTCGTTACATTTGTAATCGGTAACGTATTACATTTTTGATGAAGTAACTTTTAACGGTAAAGAATTACTTTTTGCGCAGTAGTAACGGTAATTGTAATCAATTATTTTTTTCGAGTAGCGTGTACAACTCTGGTTATAACACCCGACCTTTTGTAATGCTTTCTGAACTTTGTAAAATATCACCCCGGAGGGATAATGTTAGCAACCAGGTTTAAGGTGCATGGTGCACGCCTTTAAAGGCGTGAAGAACTTTACAGTGATAGTCTGAGTGTATGGTTGTTTACTATCAGCAGAAGATGGTTGGTTGAAGGAGAGCGTGGAAGAGGTGGTCGTGGTCAGCGAAGAATACGTTTTCCATAAAGCTAACCATCACCTCATAAAAAAAGAAAGAAATAAAGAACGATATGAGAAAATGTTCGACGAGCAGTACACTCTAAGAAAAAAAGGAGTACTTTTAGTCGTTTTGGGGGGCTAAATGCGTTGCCACAAAAATAGTCCCTTTCGGGAGTAAATGCACGGGAGTAAATGAATGTCACAGAGTGGAGACTGCATTTCACGCGCTGTTGTAAGAGTCCCATGTACATACTTCGTGCGTATGCGTGAAAATACGTTGAAGAAAACCGTCAACCGTGATATATCCAGTTATATAAAATCTTTCGCCACACATAGGCCACAATTTGCGAAGAAAGATGCGCTAACTGTTTCTTACTCTGTGTGGCTGGAAAATTGTTAGGTTGCCTGAGTTATACAGCCTTATGCCCTTCAAATTTACAAGGACACATATTTACGTAGACCGTTGCATTCAGAAGACCATTCGCGAGGTTTAGTGACAACTTGCAGTCCTAGGGAGTAAATGTGAGGATTAAATGCCATGTTAGGGGACTATAACGGGGAGTAATTGCATCTTCTACTCCCCTTGTCTGCAATTACTCCCCATTGTACTCCTTTTTTTTCCCTTAGAGTGTACCCCTTACGGTCAGTGCTGTATCGCCATGTAAAGCCTCGAACCTATCAAGTATTAGCGTCGACGGACGCTATGTGAAACTAAGGCAGCTCGTCGTGTTAAACAGGATGCACAGAATGTGGCCAAACACCCGCAGTTTTGATAATCGAATACGCTTGAACGCTGCTCGTTATTTCGAGGAAGTGGACGCTTATTTCACGACTGCTCATTCCCACGAATTGTATTGAGAGCTTATAGAAACAGCCGGAAAGTTTTATTAATCAGTCTTAAAGGTTGCTGCTGTACATCCTGCTTTGGAGGTCGTAGCACGGAAATGATACCCAATTAGTGGTTGCTATCGAGGCCCCAGTAACAAGGGCCGTTTTGTTAGGATCAGTAGAGGAGCCTAATGCCTGAAGCCTGGAGGGACTATGTGGTGACTATGACCTGGTGGGGAATGATGGCCGGTGGGACTATTCCGTCAGCAATGGGGTAGAGCATCGCCCCTTGCGACGAACCTCCCCACTTTTCATCTTAAAATAAAGTTGTTGTTGTTTGCCTGAAGCCGCGCCTGAACTGCAGGAGGGGAGGATATATTGATTGAAAAGAAAGAAAGAAAAGAGAGGGTAGCCATGCAAAGAGCGGTCTTGCTATTCCAAAGAAAGAAAAAAAAAGCAGAAAGACACAATGGAAGAAGAGACACTATAACAACGTGACAAAGTCGCATGCATCTCCTTGGTAGAAGAAGCTGAAGAAGAAGCCGCATGCAGTTCATTAGTCCTAAGGGTCTGAGAAAACGGAGAACAGCGGTAGTGGCAGAGAGTTGGGGAGAGGGCGGCCTTACAACATAAACATTCACATAGAACACAGAACGTTGACCATACAGCTTGGACACTTTGGTTGACTTTCAGCTATAGCTGTCGCTCAATGCATTCTTGTGTCATTCCAGTGCCCTTCGCTGTAACCGTGTCTGCACGACGACCTACAAGATTACAACGACCATGTCGTAGGCACCCGTTCCCAGCGCCGCATTTTTTGTAAGGTAGCGGTGGCGCTAGTCATCGTCCCAGTTATTGATTCCTCAACTTCTACAATACTCTGCACTTTAGCTTACCTTAG
This sequence comes from Ornithodoros turicata, assembly GCF_037126465.1. NCBI lineage: Eukaryota > Metazoa > Arthropoda > Arachnida > Ixodida > Argasidae > Ornithodoros > Ornithodoros turicata. The sequence continues at coordinate 233,543,285 of NC_088201.1, forward strand.
TGTTCCTGTGCAAGCGGTGGATATTCCACAGGTGTTTCATCTCAGGTTGATTATCATCATTCATTCTATGCGTCTTCTTCATAGGAGCTATCGCTGTCGTCTGCTACGGTAGTCGTACGTATGCTTCTGCGCGTTCAGAATTCAAATTTCCATCGTCCAATCGTGGTGCAGATCTCGCGTGCCGATGAGTAGCGCCCCTAGCGGATCGTGCGGACGGGCTCCTCATAGGGGTTGCTGATTATGACATGGTCGTTATAATCTAGTAGGTCATTATCTGAACAGATAATGAAAGGACATTCAGTTGAAGCTCTAAAGGGAACGGCTGTGCTGTCTTGTTTTTAGCACAAGGTGCAAATTCGGTAGGCTGTCCCTACCACTGTCCGGAAACGAATAAAGGTAACCAATGTAACAGGTGAAGGAGGGCGGGATACCAAACAATTGCCATTTACCAATTGCCATTTAATTACACCATTAATTTCTAACAGCAATAGTCTGCCCATTTCAATTCATAAAAAAAAGAAACTTTCGTGATACTTACCAGACAGACATGGACAATATACAATCTGTGTGTGCTTGCATAGAGTCGTTTCATTTGATTTATTTACACCAACCATGGGGCGAAATTCAGTCGCAAGTAACTAGTGACTACAGGTTATGCCGCCGTGATTAATCCTTGTGCCATAACAATTAATCCTTATACCACGACATGTAAATCTTTTGCCATCGGAATTAATCCTCCCTTCATTATTTTCAATCATGATTTCACATAATTTATATCATCTGTCACGCAGTTTAGTCCACTTTCATAAGAAAATCGCTCGACCGTGACTGTGCGTGGGTTACCTGATTTTATGTTGTATTTCGGACGTAGAAGTATGATGTAACACAGAAGTGCATACCATAGTGCATAGTATTGGATAGTAGGTAGTCCCAGAGCACCACATTAGCGTACAAAAACACGCATTTTTGATGAAAAGCTTGGGTAATACCCTCAGACATGGGAATAGTCCCACAACATTGTAATCCAGATACACTGTCCCCATTGTCCCATTACAGTGCAGACACAGGTATTTTTGATGAAACGCATGGACGAAACCCTTAGCCATGGGGAATAGTCCCATAATATCGTAGTGCAGATAGACAGTCTCTCAGCGTTCCATTACAGTTGAGACATCCGTAGTCTTGATGAAAAGCATGGGTAATACCAGCAGCGATGGGAATAGTTCCACAATATGCAAATCCACATAGAGAGTCCCACAGTGTCCCATTACATCGGACAAACCCGCATTTTTAATGAAAACCATACGTAATATCCGTGGACATGGGTTGACGTACAGTGCAAAGACCTGGGAATAGTCCCACAATATCACAGAGCCAGATAGACAGTCCCACAGTATCCCATTACAGCGATGAAACCCGCATTGTAAATGAAAGGCATGGGTAATACCCGTAGAAACGGTAATGGGCCCGCGAAATGGTGATCCAGATAGACAGCCCCACAGTATTCCATTAGAGCGCAGAAACCTGCATCCTTAATGAAAGGCATGGGTAATACCCGTATACTTCGAAATAGTCCCACAATATCGTAATCCAGATAGGCGTTCCCACAGCGTCCCATTACAGTTCAGAAACCTGCATTTTTAGCGAAAAGCATAGGTAATAGCCGTAGACACGGGAATAGGCCAAAATATCGTAACCCAGATTGACAGACCCACAGATTGACAGTCCCACCGTGTGTCATTACAGTGTCAAGAGTCCAGAGCCCTGTCAAGGCGTGCTGACACGAGGTCATTGAGTATATTTGCAAGCGATGACCAAAATGCACACGCCAGCGCTCTGCGAGTATCTATACATAGTGTTTACAACGCCGCATAAGCTTGGGGGGGGGGGGGGTCCCCGAAATCCATCATTAAGAATAAACGCTTACGAATAAAACATTCAAGAATAATCCGCTTGAAAAATACGCGGTTAAAAATATCTCTCCTAAAATAAACCGCTTACTATCCCCGCTTAGAGATCAACGTTTTAGAATTCACCATTAAAAATAAACTGTTTCAAAATACCCTCACCATCTAGCACGGAGGCGGACTGATTGCAATTTGCGCCGGGTTAGATCAGGTTATGTTAGGTTAGGTTAGTTTGGGATAGTTTAGGCTATAGTTTGGCCCTGTGAGGTTAGTTTAAGCCCCTTCCTTGCAGTTTACCTTGATTTGGGCCATACCACATGACCACATACCACATGTAGGGTGGACTTGGGGGGATTCTGAAACGATTTATTTTTAACGATATATTCTTAACCGTGGATTCCTTAGGGTTTTTATTTAAACGGGGATATTTCGGCGATTATTTTTGTGCGTTGATTTTTAAGCGTATATTCTGGGAGATATATTTTTAACAGTGGGTACTTACGCGTTTATTTTTGAAAGATTATTTTTAATGGTTTCAAACGGGATACACCCGCTTGGGGGACTAAATTTACGAGTAAATCGGGGAAGGACTTTCTCTTTTGGGCTGCGGGAAGAAACATGCAAAGCCTTATATATCCAGTCCAGTGCTAATGTAATGTTGTTAAGACCTATGTGGGCCAGACAGGACGACGTGTTAACGATAGACTCACGTTGGGTCACTCTCTGCACACGCGGGGAGCAACCTAGCTGTTGATTGCCGTGATTGCGGACGCCCTCCGTCCTCTGCTTGAAGACACCCGCGTGTTAGGTCTTATATCGACATAAAAGGGCCAGGAAAATCTACGAAGCTATTCAAATTCTTAATAGAGGTGGTAACAGTGTGAGCCTGCCTTCCTTAAAGGGACTATGAAATTTCCCGAACCCCCATACTTTTTTTCGATGGAAACCGTTCTTCCCGCAGAGAAACTAATATGCCACAAATTTTTCCGGACGAAATCGCTCCAATCTGCGAGGAGCTCGCGCTGGAAATGTCTCTTCCGCGTTCCTCCTCTCTCGGGCATATTTCCCTGCCGATGGTGTAACTGTACGGACCGCACTTCGGTTCCCCGTTACGTCACCGGTGTTGCACAATGGCAAGTAATGCCGCGAGCTCGCGCTGTGGCTGCCGCCACTGCCGAAATCTGCCGATCGCGCGAAAGCTGCTGTCACGGAGATTTCCACTCCCGATGAACGCATGCGCGGGATCCTACGGCGCATGCTCCTGGCGGGATTCCTCGGCTCGACCAGCTCGGCAACACGTCACGATGACGTGTTGCTGAGCCGGCCGTGGTCGCGTCAAGTTACCCGTTGTGTCTCCGCTCGGCAGCTCCCCACGGCGCGGCGCCAGCTGTCCTCCCTTCGCCGCTCCGTTTAAATTCGCTCCCGAGAAGTCCGCTCACGCGACGAAAGTAAAATTTCGGTTCTAGACTCAGAAAAATGTCTTCTTTCGAACGAAACGAAGAAAAAAATCGTTTCATAGTCTCTTTAACCTCTTTTACCAGGAGATCCGGTATGTCCGGCATGTTTTTTATTCCTTCCCAATTTACCGCAGTTGTTAGTCAGGGCTTCGTTTTGTCTACTCACGTCCTGCCTCTGCACTGTTTTTTTGCGTCAGTATGTACCAACTCTCACACACCTTTGCTTTGACAGGTAGAATGTGATTCATCGCGATTGTTTGATAGATGATCGTGGAATGTTGTGTGTCTGGCGGAATGGGATACCAATTTAAAAAAAAAAAATGTCTACGCTACAAATCCTTGATCGTCGGCAAGCTTGATATCGTCTACCGCATACCTCTTTAGTGTGGCAGATGCTATGCTGGTCAATCATGCAGATGCCTTAACATTAGGCTTATGGAACATGCCTCTTCACTTGCTGTGTACGCGTTTTTCAATCAGATCAAGGTGCTGGCAGTTAATAAAGATCAGTAGGTGGGAAAGATAATAGAAGCATCTCTTATTGCCATGTGTAAAGAGAGATGTGTCAGCTCCCCTTCTGTCACGTTAGCATATGTGGAAATAGATTTTCTACGCACGGTTATGATATTGAGTGCTATCTCCCAGCCGGAAGCAAAAACCTTGTCGTCTCTGTACAGTTTTACGTGATAGTCAGTGACCTAGCTGTTTGCATTTAAGATGCTGTGTTCCTTGATTAAACTTCAGTTGAGAGCCAGCAGTTGTCCTCTCTACTTCTGCCCTGTCCTTGTCTTCTTGCTCCTATTCGTCATCACGATGCTACAAGTCATTCCATTCAAATAGGTCCTGTATAAAAGTGTATGGGAACCTATACGAATTCCGTGTAGGTAATTATGGGATTATTCTATACGAGCCCCTGCAGGTGTCATGTAGGACAACGAAGGAGCCATAAGGTCCTATATGGAGAATCATCCTCTATGAAGGACATGTAGGAGTCGTGTAGTGTCCTGTACGGGCCACATAGGATTTCTGCTTATATCGATCAGTTGCGGGCCCCTGAAATTCCGAAACGGGAAAAAACGTGTAGCGGCACATACCAGCCCTGTGGAAGTCAATGTATATACTTTTTTTAGTGCTTAATGCGGAATCAAGACAATAAAAAAAGTTTGTTCGCACACCGCCCAGAAACGGCGTAAAATGTCGTAAAAACAGACGCACTGGCGTGTTCTCCTTGCATTGCCCTTGTCAATGACACATTTTGTAGAATTCCAGGACTATCCGTTGATTTGTGTTGAGCCCGAGTTCGCAAACGTTTTAGTGTGCGACACCCTATCGAGATGGCAGCACAGGTTTGAGACGTGCCAAACTTTAATTGATTAAAAATCAACGGCTTAACCTCGTCTCCAAAAACATACGTCATTCACTAGAGTTCGCCATTCGTCATTCGCCAGTACCAACCTTAAAGGGACTATGAAACGATTTTTTTGTTCGTTTCGTTCGAAAGAAGACATTTTTCTGAGTCTAGAACCGAAATTTTACTTTCGTCGCGCGAGCGGATTTCTCGGGAGCGAATTTAAACGGAGCGGCGAAGGGAGGACAGCTGGCGCCACGCCGTGGCGAGCTGCCGAGCGGAGACACAACGGGTAACTTGACGCGACCACGGCCGGCTCAGCAACACGTCATCGTGACGTGTTGCCGAGCCGAGGAATCCTGCCAGGAGCATGCGCCGTAGGATCCCGCGTATGCGTTCATCGGGAGTGGAAACCTCCATGACAACAGCTTTCGCGCAATCGGCAGATTTCGGCAGTGGCGGCAGCCACAGCGCGAGCTCGCGGCATTACTTGCCATTGTGCAACACCGGTGACGTAACGGGGAACCGAAGTGCGGTCCGTACAGTTGCACCATCGGCAGGCAAATATGCGCGGGAGAGGAGGAACGCGGAAGAGACATTTCCAGCGCGCGCTCCTCGCAGAGTGGAGCGATTTCGTCCGGAAAAATTTGTGGCATATTAGTTTCTCTGCGGGAAGAGCAGTTTCCATCGAAGAAAAGTATGGGGGTTCCTTAAATTTCATAGTCCCTTTAAGAGGACAGTTTAGGGCGCTCACGTGTCTTGTGCGAACGAAAATCGCCCATAGACTTATGAAGAAGTGATTCCCGCTTAAATAAATGATGTTCCATTCGTATGTAGAACATGCATACGAGTCCATTACACGTCGACCAAACGTCAAACATGCATCTTACACACAACAAAGCTTTGGCCTATATTTGGTTTTTAAACTGTGCGCACGTTTTACTTCAAAACATTTTGAACGATCATGCAGTGTGTTCATGCTATCGCAAATCGAAGAGGCGAAGCAGGAGTCCAACGGCACTTTCATTGAAAACGTTGAATATCCGTCGTCTCACATTCTCAAAAGAAATGTACATAAATGTTCAAAGGACCTATGTATTGCTCATCGTCATCGAAAGACACCTAAACAGGTGTTTCCCTTTAGTTTCCACTCATCATCTGTCCAATAACACGCTCCGAACACCAACATACGGCCTCCATGACATTTCAGTGTTTTCTGCTGCTACCAGTATACGCCACCGCCGCCGCCGCGCTAAATGAACACGGCGGCGGCGACCTGTTGTACGGGAGTGGGTTTAGAAATAAGCAACCGAGGGATACCTGCCGTTGGAAGCTGGCGTAGCCAGAGCCGGATCAGTGCGGAACCATCTGTAGAGTGGGATAGAGTAGTACGATAAAGATCGGTGCGTCAGATGACTGTAAAGTAGTACTGTAAGTACTGTAAAGTAAATAAGGTTGTAAAATGTTACGGTGCAGTTACCGCCATTCTTATACCCTTGTCACACAGGGAGTCTTCAATGATCATTGAAACCAATCGTCATTGAAAATGCGCGTAGCGCCACATAGCGTGTAACGAGTCAACCTGTCGGGGAACACTGAATCCAATACTCTTTGGGAAGTTGACACGTTACACGCTTGGTGTCACTACACATATTTTCAATGGTCATTGGTTTCAATGATCATTGAAGACTGCCCGTGTGACAGGGGTATTAGACTTTCAGATGCTCTACTCACTGTGAACTCCGATTTTCGAATCTCTCGAACGATTTTCCGAAGCACGTGATTCATAAATCGAACTTCGACTGTATGTACACGTATTGCATTGAGTATGAAAAAAAAGAAAAAAAAACCTCTCCGGTTGCGGCTCGAAGAAATACAGTGTCAGGGCGGGGATGGTTACCTGGCCATGCTAGGCTTACGCAATACGGTAGTGGAAAAATTAATAAATAAAAATCCTACACTGACCGTATACTGCGTAACAAGCGATTTAATATCAGAGTACTGATTCTGAGGCTGGAACAATATAGACGGGATAATCATATATAAGGCCCCCCAAGCCCCTCTATGTCCCTTCTACGTTGTTCCCCCCAGCCTCATAACATCAGTTCTCCCACGTTCAACATTTGTCGCTTGCGTCGATCCCTGTCGTATAAATGTGTGTATGAGTGTGCCAAAAACGTAAGAGTGAAAGCAGGATGAGTGAGGGAGAGTGACTGGTTTGTCCCTTCAGATGGCGCACCCTGGAAGTCGCTTGGCAGGCGTGTTAGCTTAGCTCAAATGGTAGAGCCCTGGACCGGCAATCCAGAAGATGTGGGTTTCGAGTCCTACAGCTGGCTAACCAATTTTCAGTGACTTTCATCTTTCATGCGATTTAATCTTGGCGTATACCATAACTTCAGAGCCATGGGATATAGCGACACCAGAGAATACACTCTGCTCACGAGACGTTTTGTCCCCGAACGGATCTCGTTCAATGTTTTTATTTCACGGTATAACCACTGTGTAACCACGGTATGAACCACTGGTGCTGGTGACCTCTTAAAAAGTGCCATCAAGGTGCCGTCAACCGTCGTAAACATCCCAGACGCCGCCGCATCTGTGCCTACGGAACGCCAGAGCGCCGCGGGAGCCCCGGCGAAGAAGGCTCCGAGGACTGTGTGGGAAACAAAGTGGGCGGCAATTACAGAATATATGTTGCGCGCATGCATGGATCCAGCTTATTTTCTAATTTTGATAACCTCGTTCAACTTATAAAAAAGGAAGAGAACTCTATTGATTGATTGATCATGTAAAAGAAAACCAGGGAGAAATTAAACTTGCCTCCTGACTAGTTCTGCTCCTCACAAAACAAAACAACAAACAAACAAACAAACAACCCAAAACAAACAAAAGTACATTCCCCATCCAACAATTAGTGTGTTAGTACACTAGGTGCAAGTGACTAAATATCACTAGAACATGCAGAGAAGCAGATATACGCTAATGCTGTAGAAGAGAACTCTAGTTCGTCAGCTATAAAAGTATTACTGCGCCGCAGGTACACCGTAAACTGAAAAAACACCCTTATGGGTGGAAATGGCTTGTCCTATATAACACACACCGCGTTTTACACCGTATGGTCTGCAACACCCTTTTTAGACGGTGTATTCTGTGTAAAACACCCTTTGAAAGGGTGCTTTTTCTTGAAAATGCCTTCTTTTTTTGCACCCTTTGAACACCCTTTTAGGAGCGCGTAACATTGTTAAACGCCCTCATAAGAGAGTGTTTAAAGGGTGCAAAAGGCATTTTCAAGGAAAAGCACCCTTTCAAAGGGGCGTTTTACACCGAATACAACCTCTAAAAAGGGTGTTGCACACCATACGGTGTAAAAAGTGGTGTAAGTTACAGGGTACGCCATTTACACCCATAAGGGCGTTTTTCAGTTTACAGTGTGCATCGACTGGACACACAGAGGCCACGCTCCCTCCTGCACGAGATAACGTCATCCGTCGTACTCACTCTGCTTCCGTATTGGTTGTTAACACTGGACACGTGACACCGCGCCGCGGCGGAAGGTGCGCGTTGTGGCAAGTGATGGGCGTGCTTGCGTTAAGTGCTTATGTAGCTTCTATACTTTCACTGCCGAGTCTCTGAGTTCCGGTGATCGATAAGGAGTAAATTAATACGTCGACTACTTCCTCTCTCACTATCGTAAGATCAATCACCAACCGTGCCGTTCCCTATACCAAGGAAGACCATGTTTTGAAGATCGCGAATGAGGAATCGGATACTGTATCAACCCTTGACGTTTGTTTTATTAACCCATGTGATTAGCTTTTCCTGCTTCTACGCACACTTACTTTCACTCCTTTTGGGGACTAAATGCATTTCCACAAAAAATAGTCCCTTTCGGGAGTAAATGCACGGGAGTAAATGAATGTCACAGTGTGGAGGCTGCATTTGACGCGCTGTTGTAAGGGTCCCAGATACATAATTGGTCCCAGGTGTGCATGCATGAACATACTTTGCAGCAAACCATCAACCCCGATATATTGCGTTATATAAAATATTGCGCCGTACATAGGGCACAATTTGCGAACACTGCAGCGCTCACACTTTCTTGCTCTGTGTGGCTGGAAAATTGCTGCGTTGTCTGAGTTATACAGGCTTATGTCCTTCAAATTGACCAAGGGCAGACATTGACGTAGACTGTCGCAGTCGGGAGGTCATTCGCGAAGTTCAGGGACAGTTTGCAGTTCTGAGGAGTAAATGTCGGGTTAAGGGACTAAAATGGGGAGTAATTGCAGACTAGGGGAGTAGAAGCTGCGACTACTCCCCGTTTTACTCCTTCTTTTCGTGGAGAAACAGCTATCCCCTCCCCCCACGTGCTCGTGGATCTGCGAACTCAATTCTAGCCCTTTTGTGACGGAGCGTCTCAGGACCCCATCTCACTTTTATAAATCACTTTGACGCTGTCTGATGTATCTCCAGGGCCATACCTTGGACAGCAGCCCAGGCTGAGCTCTAAGCATTGGCAGGATTGGCATGATTGAGGGATATTTATTGCCAGGATAAGGCAAGGCTTCCACTTCGTAAACGGCGCCTGCGCATGGGAGTCGTTAGAGAGTGCCACTGCTCCAGCACGAATACTCACCCCAAGCGACCAGGACGAACAGGATAAGGATGGCAGTCTTCATGACGATTGTCCTCAGGGGCTGCTGTGAGAGGTGGAAACTGGTGGTCACTGATGGCCACTAACTACTTCTACAGTAGTTTAACTATAACTACTAACAACGTCGCAATGGAATAGTCTAATTACTAGTTCTTCGTTATGACTACTACGTCTTCATGATGACTGTCTTCAGAGTCTGCTGTGAGAGATGGAAACTGGTGGTATTCCAGCCACTGATGGCCACTAACTACTTCTACAGTAGTTTAACTATAACTACTAACAACTTCGCAATGGAATAGTATAATTACTAGTTCTTCATGATGACTGCCTTCAGAGCCTACTGGGACAGATGGAAAGCGGTGGTATTACAACCACTGATGGCGATTAACTACTTCTACAGTAGTTTAACTGTAACTACTAACTACTTCTCAATGGAATGGTCTGACTACTAGTTCTTCATGATGGCTACTACGTCTTCATGATGACTGTCTTCAGAGTCTGCTGTCAGAGGTGGAAAGTGGTGGTATTACAACCACTGTTGGCGACTAACTACTTCTACAGTAGTCTAACTGTAACTACTAGCTACTTCGCAATGGAATGGTCTGACTACTAGTTCTTCATGATGACTACTACGTCTTCATGATGACTGTCTTCAGAGTCTGCTGTCAGAGGTAGAAAGTGGTGGTATTACAACCACTGATGGCGACCATCTACTCCCTTCTACTGTAGTTTAAATATAAGTACTAACTACTTTGCAATCGAATAGTCTAACTACTAGTTCATGATGACTACTACGTCTTCATGACGACTGTCTTCAGAGTCTGCTGTGTGAGGTGGAAAGTGGTGGTATTACAACCACTGATGGCGACTAACTACTTCTACAGTATTTTATCTACATCTCTTAACAACTTCACATTGTCCATCAACACCAATCCCATTTTACAGTGTTCTTGGCCACCTTAATATGAATCGTAAGCTGTGACGAAAGTAAAGATTTTATGCACGGCGCAATTGCTGTGCACGTCCGTTCTCATCAAACGTGTAGCTCGAGGCAAAAGGCGGAAGAACAAAATTTGTGCCGTGAAGCTTGCGGCAAAATCGGAAGCAGTTGGCGCCTGCAGTAACCTAACTGCAGTACCACTCAGAATAATAGTTTAACAACATGTTGTTCACTACTGGCCATCACTGATTACAACCTTTCCCATTCTCTCTGTTTCGGATTATCTAAGTTTCTTACGGAAAATGTTCGAATTTCAGTTTCGGAACACTTTCGTTTGGACGACATCGTTTCTTCGAGCTGTTTTTTTTTTCCTTGGTTCGGTGTTAGCGCCGAGAAGCAACTGCGGCTATGAGAGGCGTGCAGATATGGACACATGGAGAGACGACAGCGGGAAGGGGTGGGGGACACGGGGGTTACCATGCGTCCTGGGCCGACTTCCGGGGGAATCCTTGAGGTTGAGCAGGACAGAGGCAGTAGACAGCACTAGAATGCCTCTGTACCTGGGACACTCCTCGAACTCAAGGAACTGGTGCGACCAACGTCGATACACCAGCCTGCTTGCATTTCTATGTTCGGCTCATCACTTACTTGAGTGCAACGAGCTTCTTGGGAAAGTTTCTTCTTTCAGCGAGCTGTTCGTTACTAATATTGTCACTACGCGAAATGGGCCGGAGAGTCGTCAAATAAACAGCAGACGGTTTATTAAACTACTTGGTAGCAAAAACACAAGAGTGATAGCTCTCTGAACATAACTGAATCCAAAGAATGAATGCTCCAGCCCGGAGCGCACAAGCATTTAGGCGTCGCGCCGAAAATTCTAGAAACAGCACGTGCGTTTGGCAGAGAGCAGGCGATGTGTACAGAATCTTCTTGCTTCTGCTCCAGCACACGCCGGGATGAGATGTACCGCTTCGTGCCTGCGCTGGAAGTTTCTCGAAGATGATTCGTGGCAATATGCTATTACTGTAAGTGCAGTTCTTTAAGTGCATACGATCGATCCTAGTTTATCTCAAACTCTCGATTCCCAAATATTAGGCCCCGATAATAGCGGAGCATCCAAATGTACGGAACTCTTCAGGAGGTGAGTCATCCGTCATCAACAACAGCTGTGTCTATTTGGGAGACCATAGGAAACTAGTCCATCGTGATACGCATAATTATTACTTGTTGGACCAGTTCAGATACCGCAGTGTTTCCCAAAGCGTCGGAACTTTGGAAATAAGAGGGGAAACCGACTATGTCCTTAGCGACATTGTGCCCTCCGACTGTTCTGGGTCTCCAGGAAGCTCGTGGTAGCTCACTCCGAGGTACAGAGAGAGACAAGCTCAGTTTCGTGAACAGAGGAACATCAATTCCCTCTGCCACGCGAACACGTGTTGCCCGGCTTGTTCACACTGACCATGTCCAGCGTCAAGTGAAATTTCAGCATCAATTTCGCGTATTACCGTTCATGCATTCAACATGAACAGCTTGTGGTATCGCGAAAAGCATCGGGGGGACAAGACACGATATCTATGTGTGATAAGTCGCGAGATAGCAGAGTTTAGGACGCCCTGGCTGTAAGAGATACGGCTCCTGTCAATACCCATCTGTGAGGTTGACTTTAAAAACATTGGTCTTCTGTTCAAGTAATGCCGGCGCAGATCTCATTGGACTTCGTGCAGGTTCGAGAGTCAACACGCGGTGTTCATAAACCTTAAATACTCGAACACTTCGTGGATGATTTTTTATTTTTTTATAATTTTATTATTTTTATTTTATTTTTACTCTTTATTTTTGCGTATTCTTCAGCTTCCTTGACGATAATCATGATGATCATAAAGCATGTTTCATAACGACATCAAACGACTGAACTGGTCAATGATATATGGGTGTATATGGGATATCGGGTGCATATAGATGTATGGTATAACTGGTCAACTGGTATATGGGTGAGATAGGAAAGGGGAAAAAATATCTGAAATCGGGGCGTGACGGAAGCTTTTATTTCGTTACAAAAGTGTTCGTCCGTTCCAGGAAATTCACGTGCAAATTGCTGTTAATGTTAATCTTTTCCCGGGACAACCGAGGCGATAGCCTGCTCCTTCACCCTCCGACATTTAAGGGTGAAGGAAAGAGGCGTCTCCCTAGATGCGCCATGAACAAACTAAAGCAGAAAAATTGTGTTCCCCTTCACAATCTCCTTCTTTCTTTTTTTGTTTTCTTTTTTACTTTTGTTTCTCGGACGATCTATCGTACTGATTTTTGTTCTCCGAACTGTCGCGGTATCTGGTGTACAATGTAATTATATGTTCTCATTGGGACGACCCTTTTGTAACTAAAAAGTTAATTAACGAGTCGTATTGCCTACAGCGTTACGTGTTTCGTGGAACGTACTGTCTGTACGAAACTGCACTGTACTGTGGAACGTGCACAGAATGCACTGTATACGAAGTCACGTGTCTCGTGGAACGTGCTCTATGTACGTTCCGTATTGCAACGTGGAACGTACCTAGATCCAGTGTTCGGAGATTGCTTGGAAAGGTAGTTAAACTATTGCATAGTGCCTGAAAAGTAGTTAGAGACCAACCCCTGGCAATGTAATTATAACTAATAGTTTAACCACCTTTTTCTGTAGTGAACTACAGTAGTTAGGTAACTGCGGCCTACAACTACTTCATATTTTCCAGATTTGGGCAGTTTTCACTTTGGCTCACTCAAGTCATCTTCCCGCTTTTCCAGAAGTTCTCATGCAACACGAACAACCCCAATTCTTTTTGGGATTATCCACGTATGCCATACGATCATCCAATTCTAGCAAGCACGAAGGATTCCTCGTAACAAGGACGGCTCTAAATTCATATTCTACCAAGGAAATTATGTTTTTTGAAAGTGAAACTGAAATGAACTGTACTGAAGTGACACTGGCTGAGCAACGATACAAAAGGGAAAACACCAATAGAAACAAACGGTAATGAGAATAGAATCGGAAAACGTAATCGCCCGTCACAAAATGCACAGGAAGATTCGCCCGCCTACAAGCAGGTGCAAAGTCAGATATAGTATATATATAGCCACAGAGAGCACTGTGATCAAATACGTGTTTATCTTTCGAATGTACACAATAACAGAGTGAAGATTCGTGCATCTTACAAGAAACCAGATTTCCGAGAACATCGCGTTAAGAGCATCCTTATTATAGTGGTACACAGTCTATGCTTTGTTTCGAAAAAAGCAGCTTGTCTCAGGCATAGTGAAAACAGGAACTGAAACTTACCACACGTCGATGCTGAAGGATTAACATCGAACAGCGTTCGCGTCCGTTTATACGGGCGTCTGTCGTGACTTCCGTCCGTCGCGCGCACCACACGGGCGTCGCCCTAATTGGCTACTCAACTTCAAATCGGAAGTGACGTCACCCCGAGATTGTAATGAGGGTCACGACGAAGGGAGAGAAGTGGATGTGAAGGAGATTATCTCTCAGGGTTCAGAATCGACTCTGAGGCCACATGGAGAGGAGGAGCCCCTTGCGATGACTGAACAGATGGCTGAAAGGAGAGCGAGTATTATGTATGCATGCAATGCAACATGTATACAACAGGAGTATGCAACAGGAGACACACACCTTTGTAGACCTCATTGTACGGAGATTACCTATCGGTAGAGATGATGGTTGCTTGTAGGGAAAGGTGTAACAGGTGGTCGTGGTCAGTGCGAAGAATGTGTGTTCGATAACGCTAATCGTCATCTTAGAGAAATAAAAATAAACGAAAAATGAAAACTCTCGAAAAGAACTAATCGCACGGTGGGTTTGCTGAACGAATGCTGATGCATTATCAAATGAATGAAGAATATGAATACTACAAAGTAAAGGAATGAAAAATACGAATGGGGTTCTGGTTCTATGAGATACACTACGTACGTACCAAATCACCAAATCACAAACAGGTCACTTCCAACCGACGACATGCACACGAACGCAGACATTTATAGAAAGGTGTTATCCGAATTGTCTCCCATGATCTCTCTCTTTGACGTTGTTCGAATAATTTGCACGGTGGATACACTAAAGCACCAACTAAAACCAAACAACGGTCCGTGAAGATTCTGAAAGGGACCGCGTCATCCGGGACGATACATCCGGGACTGCGTGTATGAGAATATGACAGTAAACAGTGCACTCACGCGAGCGACATCCTCATGAAATATTCTAGTGGAAGAAAAAGCGAAAAGACTGCTCCCATAGACCAAGTTCCGACCCGTGTTATTTTGAGCATTCGCATGCTGCGGAATTTCGGGGGTGTACGTGCTGCGCATTTAGCAGACGACACTTAGCAGACGACACCGTCGGCGTGTTTTCCTGTCGTCTGCTACGGAATATCTTATGGCTGTAAAGCGAGGTATTCCCCACGGTTGGCAGTGTACATTAAGACACGTGGTTTGAGCGCTCGCGATCACGTGACAGCAGAAAGCTATGATGCTTTTCGCACCTTCCGCTTCAGGGGGAATGTCGCTGGTGTGAGCGTCATGGTTGTGGTCACAACTGCACTCTAAAAACACAACTTCGCCACATAGCACGCTGTGCGCCAACCATTGCCGAGTGTGATAGGGGTTATATCTTCTGATTCCAACAGAGAAAGGGGTGTGGGACTTAGCCCTTTGGTGGCGATTTTCATATACGCAAATTGCCACAAAAAGGCATACGTCCACCTCTCTCGTTTGCATCGGCTTCGGGTTCTACCGCATGCACTCCAAGAAAAAAAAAAGGAATAAAGTGGGGAGTAATTGCAGCTTCTAGTCCCCTAGACTCCAAATACTCTACGTTTTGGTCCCCTCACCCCGACATTTACTCCCCAGGACTGCTAATTGTCACTGAGCTTCACAAATGATCTTCCGAACGGATTGTGTAAGTATGTGCTCTTGGTCAATTTGAAAGGCATAAAGCTGTATTACTCAGCCAAAGTTAGCGCTTCTTTCTTCGCAAATTGTTCGCTATGTACGGCGCAACATTTTATATCACGCGATATATCACGGTTGACGGTTTGCTTCAAAGTATTTTGATGCATGCATACCAATGATGTACCTGGGCCTGTTACAACACCGCGTGAAACGCAGTCTCCACTCTGTGACATTCATTTACTCCCGTGCATTTACTCCCGCAAGACACTATTTTTTGTTGCAATGCATTTAGTCCCCGGAAGGAGTTAAAGCACTCCTTTTTTTTCTTTGAGTGCATTTGGGTAATACCAGTAATTGAAAAAAAAAATAATGCAAAGCATTATTCATGTTGATAGGCATAAAATAATTGCTAGCGAACAATTTGGCTGCAGGAAGGGCCTCTGGACAAAACGTGCGCTTTTATATCAAAATGAGTGCATTTTTAAAAAGTCTTGAAAAGCGTATCCTAATGTTGCGTATTTTTTTAGGACCTCACAAAGGCACTTGGGTACAGCAGTCATGGTATTCTTTTGTCGAAGTTGTTCCTTTATGGGATTTATGTAAAAAAACATTGGAAATTATAACGTGCTATTTAGGGTGTTGGAAACAAAAGATGCATTTAACGAAGAGTACATCCACTTCGCTTGACGTTAGAGCTGGCGTTCCGCAAGAAAATATCATTGGTCCCTTGTTATTCATTTTGTACTTTGATGACATAATTTCAGTGGATCGCACGGTACAATTTATCTTATATGCGGATGATACCACTCTATTAATCCCCGCCGTAAATGAATTTCAGCTAATATCTGAAGGCAATGCGGTGTTACCTAAAATAAAATTATGGACTATAAAAAATGTTTTACACACACCTCAATACACCTAAAACAAAGGGTATAATTTTCAGGCAAAATGATAATTTTTTGTCATTTAGTAATTTCACGCGTATTAGCCGTGGCTTATGCGCAACTTTTTTTTTTCTCTCACTGGGCGCTCTGCGGCTTATCCACCGGTGCGGCTTATCTGATGACTATTTTTTCCTGCTCTTTTCCCCATACGTAGGTTCTAACGAAAGGGCCGACAGTGTTTCTGGAACGGCAGTGCCCTGCCGACGCAGGAACAGTGCGTAATAAGAACGGGTCCACGTTCGAGCAGCTTGATCGTCCTGGTACATTCCCGCAAGCAACTCTAAAGAAAGTGGTGACAGTGATTCACGTCTTCTGGAAGACCACCGACCCATCAATTACATGAGGAACGCCCGACAAGGACACAATCCTCCTTTGCAGTACACTATGCCGACCCAGGAGTATATGGACCACAGTGTTTATGGTCTTCTCTATGGTCTCGCTTGTTGCACAAATCAGTCGTCTCGTATTGCACGCGGCTTATCTGCAAGTGCGGCTTATCTGACAGAAAATTTTCAAAACATTCCTAAAAAACGGGTCCTGCGCCTTATCTGCGGTGCGGCTTGTACGCGTCAAATTACGGTACTTGTCTGTACTTTCGTGACCTAAAAATTGTGTATGTGAGCCGTGCAAAATCTCTTGCTGTAGTATTTTCTTGGAACGATCACCTTCAACACATGGTAAGTAAATTGTGTAAAGTAATCGGCATAATTAGTAAGTGGAGATATTTCCTTCAAAAAGATGTTAAGTTGGTTTTATACGCTTCCTTGTTTCTTTTTCAATTGTCTTAATGCGTACTGGTTTGGTGCACAACTTCGAAAACGAATCTATGTAAACTCGACGAAATTAAAAAAAAAAGGGCCTTGCGTATTATTGAAGACCTTAATTTCGTAGTCCACGAGGATCACTTGTTTTTATACACTTGAAGTTTTCAAAGTGGATTCATTATGTAACAGTCGTTTCCTGCAGTTTTACAAGAAGATCGTTAAAGCTGGCAATTCCTTTGAAGGTGTGTGTGTGTGTGTGTGTTTTACAACGGACTTACTGACTTCGGAAGCATCCTCCATTTCTTCATCCACCCTGTCGAACAGGCTACGAACTTCAATCTGTGCAACGTCAATTACCAATTCTCTTAAACGATATGGCATCGAGTGGCATTGACATCATTACTCTAAGCGATGTAAACATTAAGAATCTATTTCTCCGTTAGGTTTTCGTCGTTTTGTGTTTGTTTTCGTTGTGACATCATCTAAAACGTACATATTTTGTTTATTTCTAGGCGTCGTCTACACGTCGTTGTTTCTGGCTTGCAGCGCACTTTTTTTTCCCCTTGGTACTCATGTATAGTGTTTGTTACGGTTGGGTAGGGAACCTATTCAGTGTTTTGGGCTCTTTTTTTTTTGCCGTAGTTTGCCCACACCATTTCGAGTGTAAATAAATTCTATTTCGTTCAATTCAGTAACGAATTCCATTGACCGTAAAGTAAAAGTATGGTTGTAAAATGTTACAACGCAGTACCCGCCCTTCTTCGACTTTCAAGTACCCTGCTCACTGTGAACCCCTATTTGTGAAGAAGAAGACTAATGTCTCGTTGCGGCTCTAAGAAATGCACTTGGAGTGCAGGAATTGCTACTTACAAGAGAGAACTGATGTTCTGACGCTGGAGTAACATACGACGACAAATACACAAAAAGCCTCAAATTGCCTAAGAAATGAACGATGGAAGATGAAAGTCACTGAAAAGGTTAGCCAGCTGTAGGAGTCCTGAAGATGTGGGGTCGGCTCCTACAGCTGGCTAACTTTTTCAGTGACTTTCATCCTTCATGGCTACTTAGCAACACAAAACGAGCAAAGAAAATAGAAGAAAGCAGTAAAAGTCCTAAATTGAAAGTATACAGCGTAACGTGAGACTTAGGGATGGTGCACGGTAATTGCAGAGCCATGCGACAGCGACAGCAACGAACGCATTCTGCATACAGGGGGATATCCACACCAGCGACATCCTGACGGAATATTCCAGGAGAAGAAAAAGTGAATACACTGCTTAGAGAGCCCAAGTTCCGACCCGCGTTATGTTGGGCATTCACACGGCGCGGAATATCGGGGGTGGCGATCTGCGAATTTAGCAGAAGACGCTGAGCAGACGTCGTTTTCCTGTCGTCTGCAACGCAATATCTTCTGGCTGCGTCGCACGAATATGACCTACTAGAATATAACGACCATGTCATAATCAGCAACCCCTATGAGGAGCCCGTCCGCACAATCCGCTAGGGGCGCTACTCATCGGCACGCCACGATTGGACGATGGAAATTCGAATTCTGAACGCGCAGAAGGCGCAGAAGTGACTACCGTAGCAGACGACAGCAATAGCTCGTTTGAAGAAAACGCGTAAAATGATGATGATAATCAACCTCAGAATGAAACATCTGTGGAACGTCCACGATTTGTACAGAAATACTAAGGTAAGCTGAAGTACAAAATATTGTAGAAGTTGACGAAGCAATAACTGACGCGATGAGTGGCGCCACCGCTCTACCGTCCAAAAATGCGGCGCTGGGAAGTGGTGCCTACGACGTGGTCGTTATAATCTAGTAAGTCGTGAGCAGGACACGACATCGAGCGCTCGTGCTCACGTCTGTTACGTCACTTAGCAGACGTCGTTTCCTGTCGTCTGCTACGGAGTATCTTGTGGCTGTGTAGCAGGACACCCCCTTGAGCTCACGTGACAGCAGAAAGCTATGACGCTTTTCGCATCTTCCGCTTCTGCGGGAATGTCGCACGTGCGAAGACGAGGATGCGACAAGTTATGTCCAAAAGATCTCGAGCGATGCTCTTTATTTCACGTTAAAAGTGGGAGAACCACTCGTATCGATGACCCCTGGACGAGCGCCATCTATAGGTGCCGTCAGCAGTGTATCCAGGGACCATTCATAGGGCAGTGTTTCCTATGACGCCGAGCACTTCCAGAAGACCACTCCGGGGGTGGGAAGAATACTGTGGGAGAAACGAAGCGGACGAAAGTTAATCAAAATACGTTTTGCTTTTTATGCATTCACGTTCTTTTTCCGATTTTGATAGTCTCGTTCCACTTAAAAAGGATAGGAGTAGTCTAGTTGGTCGGCTATCAAGATATTACTGAGCCGGGGATAGGATGACAGAGGACACACAGGGTGCGTTTTCTTATTCAACTCTGGCAACTCCGAGTTACTCTCAGTCGGCGGGAAATAGCTAGAGTAACCGGAGTAGGGGGAAACGATGTCGTAACTCATACGGCGAAAATTAGCCAGAGTAGCCAGGGAGTGGCAACTGTTCTCTACTCTGCTGTGAAGCAGGGTAGCCGTTATTCTGACGTCACACACAAGATAGGAGACGACGATGCGTCGTCTGCTAACAAGCGTCCCGTTGAGAGGCCATACGGGTGGTGTTCAATTCCAGGATGTAGGACTGGTTAAAAACTGTCGAGCATTTTCAAAATCTGCTGCAGTGCACGCGTCTGCGTTAAGTTCCACGATGTAAATCAGTTACCACGATGAGAGTGCCAAGTCTGCCTTCGTATTTTCTGCGTGATTAGAATGTTACATCAGCAATAAGTGTGGGGAAAAATTAACAGCATGACCTTAATGGCTACGAAGAGAGAAGGCCTGAAAATTGCGAGCAAGCTGACTGCTTGAAATGGTCAGTCTTGAAGTGAAGGTTATCTTTAAAAAAATAAACGACGAATATATAAGATATTTTCAGCTATGTCCTCCGCCAACGTACTTTCTAAGCGCTGGACTTTAATATATATCGGTAAGAAATAAAGAAAAAAAAATCTCGGAGATCGACCGGACCACCCTGCCTGACTCTGCTTGAAATAAGCCAGAAGGAGAACGTACCAGTTGATCTTTCTTGTCAAAGCTGCGTACCGCTGCATGAAATTACCCCTCCTCGGCATGCATCAACGTTCCTCAAAGCGTAAAAAGACTTTCGATATACGCCCCCCCCCCACACACACACACTCTGTCATCTCATCTCCGGTTGGTAACACACAGCTCTATTTTGGATATTTTTAATGCACAAATTTCATAATCGCTGCACATTTTCATCATCCGCCAGTTTGTGCTTTTAACGTATGGTGCACTCTAAGAAGAAAACAGGAGTGAAACGGGGAGTAATTACAGCTTCTACTCCCTATTTTAGTCCACTAACCCGACATTTAGTCCCGACAGTTACTTCCCAGGACTGCAAATTGTCATCGGACTTCGCGAACGGTCTGCTGAATGCAACAGTCTACGTAAAGATGTACCCTTGCTCAATTTGAACGGCTGTATAACTCATCAGGCTGTATAACTCAGCCAACGTAGCAGTTTTCCAGCCAGACAGAGTAAGAAACAGTTACCGCACCTTTCTTGGCAGATTGTGCCCTATGACACGGCGCAAGATTTTATATACCTCGATATATCACGGTTGAAGGTTTGCTTCAAAGTATTTTCATGCGTGCGCACGAATTATGTATTTCGAACTCCTATAACAGGGCATGAAATGCAGTCTCCGCTCTGTAACACTCAGTTACTCCCGTGCATTTACTCCCGAAATGGAGTAAAAATACTCATTTTTTTCTTAGAGTGTGCATGGCGCGCCAGGCCTATGGTTAGTGCGTAGCTGCACCTATATTTCAGGAGTCTTTGACCCCTATTTCTCCGCCTCTACCCTATACGATCAGGGTTGTCTCGCCTCGTAAAGCCACGAATCTATCAAGAACGCCGACGAACGCTATGTTTAAACTAAGGCCATGTCAAACAGGATGCACAGAACGTGGCCGATACATCCGCAGACATTGATATCGAATGCGCTCGAACGCTGCTCATTACTTCGAGGAAGTGGCCGCATATTTCAGGACTGCTCATTCTCTTGGATCGTATCGAGAGCTTCACGAAACAGCGGGAAAGTTGTAGTCTGTGTTCCAGACGTCTACTCTGCATCCTGCTTCTGAGGTCGTAGCTTGGAAATGGGGGCCCATTACTGCTAGAGTTGTACGTAACGAACGTAACGTAACGTTTGTTACGTTAAAGGGAGCCAGCCAATATGACTGGTCTTCCACGATGATGCCGATACATAGTACGTAACGAATCAATTCCTTTCTTTAGCATTTTTTTAAACTTAATGAATGAATTTTGGGAGCGAGTAATTTTCTAAGTAATCTGATTACAATTTTCGGCAAGCAGTTACTGAGTAATCGATTACTTCCATTCTGTCAACTACCTACCTGTCAATTACTTCGATTAATCGATTCTGTCAACTGCGGCAACGCTTTTCAGCGAGCCAATCTGTTCTTCTGTTCCACCACGAGTTCGACCGAAGCAATGAGGCAGAGGCCGCTGTGACGGCCGTCTCTAGCCCACACGTGTTCCATGATAATCTCTTGCAACCGCGACCTACTGGAGCAACAATAAAATAGGTCACTGTATTGATAAATTGTGCGGTCTGAACATAACAATAGTAACAAACCGAAGAGGATGTTTGGATGTTGTTTTAAATGTGTATATAAATCTGTAATAAACGAGTGTACGTGTATTGTATATGTTGCTTTCAAATGTATTTGTGAATTTCACTTATCATGCATGTTGGTGTCTCATATTAGAATTTGCAACAACAGCTGCATGGTTGCATTCACTGCAGGCATATTGACTTTGCTATGGTCCACAATTTAAAAGTAACCGAAAAAGTAACGCGTTACGTTTTTTAAACGGTAAAGTATTACATTTTGGATGGAATAATTTGTAACGGTAAAGAATTTCCGTAGTAGTAAGGGTAATTGTAATCAATTACTTTTTTCGAGTAACGTGTACAACCCCGCCCATTAGTGGTTGCTATCGAGGCGCCCATAACGAGTACGGTATGTTAGGATCACTACGAGAGAAATGAACTGCTGCGTACGAGCGGAAGGGCTGCGGCCGCCAACACCACAGGAATATCAGGCCTCGCATGCGAGAAGCAGCGTTGTATCCGATACAAAAGAATGGTATCGAGTTACTGATACTCATGACCTGATTTATACGTAGGGTTTGTGGTTTTCGGCATTTATTTTCCACCCAATTCGGGGGATGTTTATCGGCATTGATATGGGGGACTATAAATCGACTAGAGTAGCTTGATGGGCTTGTTGGTACATGACTCGGAGAACAAGGAGCAGTCAAAAACAGGGACAACGACACAAGAAGACACACAAACAGAGGCTCCACTATCAACAAGTTTTTACTGAACTACACAAGCACATTTATAACCAATGGTGTAGAGGGGAGAAAAAAAAAGGGGGCAAAAACGGAACACACGTTGTGTCGTTGTCCCTGTTTTTGACTGCTCCTTGTTCTCCGAGTCCGAGACTATAAATCGATTTTTTCGGCATCTATATTCCGCCCAAAAAATAAATGCCCGAATACGGGCATCTATTTATTTCGCATGAAAGAAAGCCTATTTTGCGCGCGAAGTAACAACGAACCGAAAAGAAGTGAGTCGATTCATGGTTTCATTAACAATGTCTTTTATTGCCTGTGCCAAACCAGCAAACAAGGAGACTACCTCTTGTTGTAATACATGCAAGCGTACATCATCATGCTCGCATCTGTCATAGCGGCTCACTCCTTGCGATTAATAACACGCAGTTTAGAGAAGGCGCGCTCAACATTAGCGCTAGAAACAGGAATAGCCAGTATGCTTAAGGCGCACTGCGATAACAAAGGCCATGTGCTGGAACGGGCCGTCCAAAACTGAATAGGAGATATATCCACCTGAGGGGCAGGGCATACAGCATATTCGAAAAGCTCGCGCTTGCGTATAAATTATACGTAAGAAAAGATCTAAAGCATGCGGTGTTTTAGGTAGGCTGTCCTTGCCACTGTCCGGAAACGAATAAAGGTAACGAATATAACAGGCACAGGAAGGGCGGGATACCAAAGAATTGCCATTTAATTACACGATTAATTTCTAAGCGCAATAGTGTTCTGATATCGATAGAAAAAACGTTCGTGATACTTACGAGACAGACATGGACAATATACAGGGTGTGTGCAGAAAAACATGACCCGCATTTGTACATGTAACTCGTTGTCTACTTAGCCGAGAAACCTCCGGTGGCGCACGACGGCGTATTTATGCGTGCGAAAGCTACAAAAAAATCCTGGAAGCCATACTCAGTGTAAAAAAATAAACAGAGCGCGAAAACATGGGCTTCCATGCATTAGAATAGGGCGGTCATGACAGTGCATTGTAGTGCATTTCCGTCTCATGAGAGTTATGTGCAGGCACCGCTAGGGGTACTGCCGATGAGCATCCATGTGGGACATCGTTTCGATTTATGCACCGATAGCTCCCCTAGCGGTACTTGAACACAACTCTCCTACGTGTACCATGTTGCCCTTTCACATACACCCTGTTGTCCACCATGTTGCCCTATTCTTATGCACGGAAGCCGACGTTTTCGTTGTTCCGTTTATTTTTTAAGCTGGGTATGGCTTCCACAATTTTTCTACAGATTTCGCACGCATAAATGCGCCATCGTGCGCCACCGGAAGTTCGTTAGTTAGGTAGGCAACAAGCTATGTGCCTAAATGCGGGTCATGTTTTTCTGCACACACCCTGTACAATGTGTGTGTGTGTGTGTGTGTGCTTGCATAGTGTCATTTCATTTGATTTATTTAAACCAATCATGGGCGAAATTCAGCCGCAAGCAACTAGTGACTACAGGTTATGCTGCTGTGATTAATCCTCCTGTCGTAATGATTAATCCTTATACCAAGACATGTAAATCCTTTGCCATCGGAATTAATCCTTCCTGCATTATTTTTAATCATGATGTCACATAATTTACTTCATTTGTCTCGCAATTTTAATTCATTTTCATAATAAAATCACTAGGTCGTGACTATATACGTGGGTTACCCGACTTTAGGGCGTATTTTGGGACTATTCCCATGCATACGCAAATTACCCATTGTTTTCATTAAAAATGCAGGTTTCTGCACTGTAATGGGATACCGTGGGCCTGTGAATCTGAATCACGATATTGTGGGACCGGGCAATACCCATGCGTTGTGCGTGTGCAGCGCTGGAAGCTGCCATGTCACACAACAATATAGTATATTATCGCGTATTGCACTAGAAGTATGAAGTAGTACAGAAGTGTATAGCATAGTGCATAGTATTACACAGTAGGTAGTCCCACAGCCCCACATTAGAGTACAAAAAACACGCATTTTTGATGAAAAGCATGGGTAATACCCTCAGACAATGGAAATAGTCCCACAACATCGCAATCCTGATGCACTGTCCCCAAACCCCATTACAGTGCAGACACCCGTATTTATCGTGAGAAGCATGGGTAGTGCCCGCAGCCATGGGAATGGTCCCACAATATCGTAATTCAAGACAGAAAGTCCCCCGGTGTCCCATTACAGTGGAGACACCTGTATTTTTGATGAAAAGCACGGGTAATATCCGCAGCCATGGGAATAATATCCCACAATATATAGTAATCCAGATAGACAGTCCCCCAGTATCCTGTTACAGTACAGACACAGGTATTTTTGACGAAACGCATGGATAAAACCCGCAGACATGGGGAATAGTCCTGTAATATCGTAATACGGATAGACAGCCTCTCAGCGTTCCATTAGAGTTCAGACATCCGTAGTTTTGAGAAAAAGCGTGGGTAATACCCGCAGCGATGGGAATAGGTCCACAATATCGCAATTCCACATAGATAGTCTCGCAGTGTCCCATTACAGTGGAGAAACCCGGATTTTTAATGAAAACCATACATAATACCCGTGGACATGGGTTGCGTACAGTGCAAAGGCATGGGAATAGTCCCACAATATCACAAAGCCAGATAGACAGTCCCACAGTACCTCATTACAGCGATGAAACCCGCATTGTGAATGAAAAGCCTGGGTAATACCCGTAGAAATCGTAATAGGCCCACAAAATGGTAATCCAGATAGACAGTCCCAGAGTATCCATTTAAAGCGCAAAAACTTGCATATTTAATGAAAAGCATGGGTAATAACTGTATACTCGGGAATAGTCCCGTAATATCGTAATCCAGATAGACAGTCCCGCAGTGTCCCATTACAGTGGAGAAACCCGGATTTTTAATGAAAACCATACCTAATAACCGTGGACATGGGTTGCGTACAGTGCAAAGGCATGGAAATAGTCCCACAATATCACAAAGCCAGATAGACAGTCCCACAGTACCTCATTACAGCGATGAAACCCGCATTGTGAATGAAAAGCATGGGTAATACCCGTAGAAATCGTAATAGGGCCACAAAATGGTAATCCAGATAGACAGTCCCGGAGTACCCCATTAGAGCGCAGAAAGTTGCATATTTAATGAAAAGCATGGGTAATACCTGTATACTCTGGAATAGTCCCGTAATATCGTAATCCAGATAGACAGTCCCATAGCGTCCCATAACAGTTCAGAAACCCGCATTTTTAGCGAAAACATAGATAATAGCCGTAGACACGGGAATAGCAACACAATATCGTAATCCAGATTGACAGTCCCACAGTATCCCATTGCAGTGTCAAGAGTCAAGAGCCCTATCAAAGCGTGCTAGCACGTGGTTGTGGTGGTGGTGATAGGGCTTGCCGTCGTCGGCCTCACGTATGTGGGCAGCGTCACGACTCACGCCCTGGGGGAATGTGCGTCCTGGGCCGACTTCTAAGGGAACTGTGCCAACATATGTCTGAAAGCGTGTGAGGAAAACCCAGGAAAAACCCCAGACAACACAGCCGGCACCGGGATTCGAACCCGGGTACCTCCCAGTCTCGACGTGACATGGCCAGCACGCTAACCACTGAGCCCCTGACTATAGTTGCAAGAGATGACCAATGCACACGCCATCCTTCTGCGAGTATCTGTACCTAGTGTTTACAGCGCCGAATAAGCTTGGGGGACTGTGTTTGCGAGTAAATCGGGAAGGACCTTCTCTATTGGACTGCGGTAAGAAACACGCAAAGCCTCATGTCCAGTGCCGATGCAATGTTGTATACGAGATAAGCGTTTCCTGTGGCAGGACCTATGTGGACCAGTCAGGATGTGTTAACAATGTGTTAACGATGTGTTAACAATAGACTCCGGAAACACGTTGGGTCACTCACTACACAGAAGGGGAGCAACGTAGCCATTCATTGCCGTGATTGCAGATGCGGTCCTCTGCTTGAAGACACCCGTGTGTTAGGCCTGTATCGACATAAAAGAGCCAGGGAAATCTTCGAAGCTATTCAAACTCATAACAGAGATGGTAACAGTGTGGGCATGCCTTCCATTGACTTCCTTTCCCACGAGATCCGGTATGTCAACCATTAACTTGTTTTCATTCCTTCCCAATAAACCAGAGGTGTTAGTCAGCACTTCGTTTTGTCTACTCACGTCCTGTCTCTGCGCTGTTTTTTTTATCTTCTTTTTTTTGTGTCAGTTACACCGTTGCTTTGACTGGTAGAATGTGATTGATCGTGATGTTTTGATAGATGACGATCGAAAGTTGTGTGTCTGGCGCAATGGGATACCTGTTCAAAAAACAAGCAAAAAAACTACAAGTCCTTCCATTCATATAGGTCCTGTATAAAATTATATAGGAAGCTATACAATTTCCGTGTAGGGGATTATGAGATTATTCCATATGAGCCCATGCAGGAATCATGTAGAACAATGCAGGAGCCATGAGGTCCTATACTGAGAATCTAGATGTTACGTGGGGCCCTGTATCTAGGTCATGAAGGAGTCGTGTAGGGTCCTATACTGACCATATAGGACTTGCGCTATATCGACCAGTTGTGGGTCCCTGAAAACCCGAAACAGGAAAAAACGTGTAGCGGCACATATCAGCCCTCTGGAAATCAATATAAATTTGTTAGTGCTTAAAAAAAGGGGTGTTCCATTCATTTGTGGAACATCAATACGAGTCCATTACTAGTCGACCAAACATCAAACATGCGTCTTACACACAACGAAGCTTTAGCCTATATTCGTTTTTTTTTTTAATTTTGCGCACCTTGTACTTGAAAATATTTTGAACGATCATGCAGTGTATTCATGGCAGCGAAAATCGAAGACACGAAGCACCAGCACAACGTCACTTTCATTGAAGACGTTGAATTTTATTATTTATTTCTGATACCTCTTGCATAGTGCCGTAGAAGGAGGGGCATTCCCCAAATACAAATCGTTGGAACATCTTGAACAAAAGGAAAGAAAGAAGAAATACATATACAATACATAAGAGTAGAAGGAACACTCTATATTATATGTTAGCGGTTGCTAAAAATACTGTGTTTTATGAGTTGCTGTGTACCTGAAAATAAAATAAAAAACAGGCTAGTGACAACCTCAACGAAAGATGGCAGGGTGTTACATGCAATAACGTCCCCGGGTAAGTGGTTCCAAACATCTATGGTCAAAAGAAAAAAAAAACGAGTTCTTCAGACAGTTAGTGCGGAACCCATATTGCTCGTTGTACTTTGCGTGCTTCAGACGTGAACTACCTCGCTGAGAAAAACATACATATACATATTCATTCGCCTGGTTACAGGTTTGGTCATAGCAGATACTCCAATGTCACCAGATACTCCGTCCAGATACACTCTGCGAAAAAAAAAATAGTAAAACGGGGATTAATTGCAGCTTCTACATCCCTACACTGTAAACTTTTTCACACCTTTAAAGGTGTGCGCTATGCACATTCAATCTGGTTGCGTAACATTGCATCTCCAGTATGATATTTTACAAAATTCGGAAAGCATTACTAAAGATCAAGTGTCAGTGCAAATCTTGCTTTCATTATGTCTTGGATATCGTCGGTACGAGCTAATGCATATATGCATCGCTATCGATAATCGAGCACGCGCAAGTGTCTACAATACTGTTGAACAATGTTGAGATGTTGCAAGACTAAATTTTTGGAGGACAGACAACACTCGAGTAAAGAAAATTTGTGCGAAACCGTGCTCCATTATGATGTTACCAAAATTACACCTAAAAAGGCGTGCGCCATGCACGCTATTACACCTTTAAAGGTGTGAAAAGATTTAGAGTGTAGTCTGGAATTACTCCCCATTTTAGTTCCCTAACCCGACATTCAGTCCCGGCATTTACTGCCCAGGACTGCAAATCGTCACTAAACTTCGCGCATGGTTTCCTGAATGCAACACTCTACGTAAATATGCGCCCTTGGTCAATTTGAGCGGCACAAGGCTGTATAACTCAGACAACGTAGCAATATTCCAACCACACAGAGTAAGAAACAGTTAGCGCATCTTTCTCCGCAAATTGTGCCCTATGTATGGCGCAAGATTTTATATCACGCGATATATCACGGTTGACGGTTTGCTTCAAAGTATTTTCATGCATGTACACGAATTATGTACTTGGGACCTTTACAACTGCGCGGGAAATGCAGTTTACACTCTGTGACATTCATTTACTCCCCTGCATTTACTCCCGAAAGGGACTATTTTTTGTGCGAAGGCATTTAGTTCCCAAAAGGACTAAAAGTACTCCTTGTTTCTTAGAGTGTACTCCAGGTATTACGAATATCCGTGGTCTCACATTCTCAAAAGCAAAGTACATAAATGTTCAAAGAACATGTACGTTGCTTATCGCCATCGAAATACACCTAAACAGATGTATCTTCTACTGTCCGCTCATCATCTGTTCAATAACACGGTCCAAACAAGAACATACGGCCGCTATGACATTTCAGCGTTTTCTGCTGCTAGCGGTATACGCCGCCGCCGCCGCCACGCTAAACGGACACGGCGGCGGCGATCTGTCGTCCAGGAGCGGGTTTCGAAATATGCAACCAGCAGGGTTGTTAAAGGGAGACTCCGGGACAATCTGAAACTATTATAATGGCTGTGTAAATATGTCCGATACATTCTTCCAAAATGAGAAATACAGTTGGTTTGGCAATATGGGACTCATTAGTTACCAAAAGAGCTGGGAAGCTCAAAACGAAACCGAAACTGAAGTTGAAAGATGAAAGTCACTGAAAAGGTTAGCCAGCTGTAGGGATCGAACCCACATCTTCTGGATTGCCGGTCCAGAGCTCTACCAATTGAGCTAAGCTAACACGCCTCTCCAGTGACTTTCGGGGTGCGTCATCTGAAGGGACGACAAACCAGCCACTCACTCTCACTCACCCTCCTTTCACTCTTACATTTTTGCTCACTCATACACACATTCATACGACGGAAATCGACGCAAGCGGCACCTGTTGAACAAGAGATAAACTGATGTTCTGAGGCTGGAACAACATAGAAGGGACAGATACAATCCAGAATACAATCCGGCAATCCAGAAGATGTGGGTTCGATCCCTACAGCTGGCTAACCTTTTCAGTGACTTTCATCTTTCATCGTTGATTTCTTAGGCAATTTGAGGCTTTGTTTGTATCTGTCCCTTCTATGTTGTTCCAGCCTCAGAACATCAGTTTATCTCTTGTTCTTGAGGTTCCCTCTACTACCTCCTGTACCATGCGTGACGTCACCGGTAGTCTCGTGTGTGCTACCGGCTGTTTTTTGGGCACGCGCTTTGTAACTTTTTCGTGTCGCGTGGATGACCAGTCGTCTGGTTCTTCGATTTCGTTCTAATTTATTCGCCAGTTGTAAAAGCAAGACCTACAGAAAGCCGTACATGAGGAATACCGGTGAGGTGAAGCACAGTGTTGCTTGACTGCTTTTCCGTGGAGCAGCGCTTGGTCACTCGAAGCAAAATATTCATTTTCTAATCATCTGGGCCACTTGGGGGGTGAGAAATTGTATTCACGGAAATATCATAGGGTACGGATTGATGTCGCACGGTTACCTCAACACGTTTTTGTTGCGGAGTCTCCCTTTAAAAGTGACAGTAAAAGTAGTCTGATTACGTGTACTTAGATACTTTTTGTGTATCTCGAGGAAATATTAGATACATTTTCGAACGCGCACTTCTAACTGTAACTTCATTACTTTTTTCAGTAACTTGTATCTGTCTTTTTGAGTATTTTTTGAGTAAAAAAAACGACGAAACACCGTCGCCGAGCCGGACGTGGCGCGAAAGGCGCGCCGGCAGATCCTCCATGTAGCTGTGGAAAGGGGGGGGGGGGGATATGTTTAATGCGAAGTAAGAAAAAAAAGGGAAAGGTTAGCCACGGTGTGGGCTTGCTATTCCCTAATGTTTTCAAGCAAACAGAAAACAGCTGGGATACAGAACATTATCAAAAAATACAGAAGAAACAGCTCCTTCACTAATCGTTGCGCATAGGACGCATCAGAGAATGCCCAGGAGTTTAGATTCCCGAAGGAATCGTGTCAGCGCAGACGTGACTTCGGCGTGCTGGGTAGGGCCAAGTAACACGGCGAGGGAAAGCTCTCGGTAGCCTAGATGAGCAGGGCGGCGCCGGAGACTCGATCGGTGGTCTTCGTACCGCTGGCAGGCAATGAGAATGTGTGGCACATCGGCTTCTACGTTGCACGTTGGGCAAAGAGGTGATGGGTGCTGATTCATCTTAAATAGGAGGAGAGGAGTTCGGGCCACATTCAGCCGCAGCCGATGAAGCAGCTGTGGAAAGGCTTTACAGCCTTGGAAGGCTTGTGGGCACTTGTGGGCCACTTGTGTGGGCTTGTGGGCAAAAATGTGCAGCACGCATACAGTGCTGTGCTGCAAATTTTTTTTGCTTGTGTGATGTACTGCATTCATTGCATGCGTTTCATATAATTTACCCACCAGAATCTCAGTCTCACAGAGAAGTAGTGGAGGCATCAGATATTCAGTCCATGAATATGATGGCCATGCGAAGCTCAGTGAGATTTTTTTTTTGCAATTAAAATGTTTATTTCTTGCTCAGTGAGCCACTTTTTTTTCCCTACCTCGGTTACACCCAGTTTAGGCGATCCTTTCAACGTTTTGCCTGCAATTACGTACACTCTTAAAAATGAACTTCACCACATAGCACGCTCCTAGCCAACCATCATCCCGAATGACAACGTTCTCGCCCCTGATTTGTTGAAAACGGGAGGTGGAGCCTATTCTGTGCCGTGCATAATGGGCACAAAATAGGCTCCGCCTCCCGTTTTCAGCAAATCTAGGGCGAGAACGTTGTCATTCGGGATGATGGTTGGCTAGGAGCGTGCTATGTGGTGAAGTTCATTTTTAAGAGTGTACGATTACCCAAGATGGGATGTTCCTGCGGCTCCAGAGTGACACCTATTATGAGCCGAAGGCGAAGGATATGGTCTGGGTACAGAATATTCAAAGAGTAACTCCTCCCTTACTCGGTTACTTTTCCAAGGCATTTGTAACTGTATCTCAGTATTTTTTTTTCTAGTCAGTAACTCTAACTGTACCTTAATTACTTTTGAAGCTGAGTACAGTGAACCCTCGTTAATATGACCACCGCCGCTTCCGAAGATTTTGGTCATAAAGCAAATTGTCATACTAACGAGAAACTCGCAATCTGCTGACCTCAGAGACCGCTTCGTTCCGGCCATTCTTAGGTGCGCAGTGTGACCTGGTCTCGTGGTTACTGCTGTTTTAAGCACTACAGTGTTTTGGCAGTCCGAAAAGCGCTATGAGTAATTCCGAGGTCAACAATATCAGGAGTCACCCCAAACCTTGGCGCCCCACCCGTGTCAACCTCTGCCTGGGACTACTCTGCGGGTCATATGACGTGGTCATAATAACGAAAATATAATACCTGTGTTTGACCCTACTTGTGACAAAAATCTCAGTCATAGTCGGGTAAGCGGATTGTCATACTAACGAGATGGATTTACATGGCGGCGGAACGGTTCCCAAGAAAAACGGTCATAAAGCCAGTATGTCATATTATCGGGTGTCATATTAACGAGGGTTCACTGTATCTGTAACTGTAACTTAGTTACTTTTGAAAAGTAACTTTAACAACCCTGGCAACCAGGATATCTGCCGTTGGAAGCAGACGTGCCACAGCTGGATCACTGTGGAACCATCTGTAGAATGGGATAGACTAGTACGAGGAGGATTGGAGCGTCACACGACAACAGCGTGGAGAGCCAATGACACGCAGCGTAATTCCAAACCATTTCCAGAAACAACTGACGAATACCACCGACCGTAAAGTAAAATAATAACCCTGTCACACGGGCATTTCGATCCTTCTCGAATCCGATCTCCATCGAACTTCCCGAGCACGCTCGAGTTTTGACGCTGCTACACGGCCACTTTCAATGCTCATTGAATGGTTGACCTGTGCAAATGAATAAACGGAACTCATTAATTTCGCGTTTCCTATATAACAGCGATATTAGTGGTAATTTATCGTATATCGATGTAAGCATCACTTGTAGCTCCGCGCGCATGTCCGTCTTAAGTTATGACAGTCCACCGGGGTCGAGGATGCAAATGGCGGCCGTCGAGCTGTCTTGAAATTCTCAATCCTGTTATGGGAACTGTCTTTAGTCAAGCAGGATCAAAGTTCGATCCTGCTTGGAAGCGGCCGTGTAGCACCATCCGATCTGCATTGCGTTCAAGCAGGTTCGGTCGAGCAGGATCGAAAATGCCCGTGTGACAGGGGTATAAGGTTGTAAAATGTTACAATGCAGTTTTCCGCCATTCTTAGACTTTCAGATGCACTACCCACTGTGAACCTCGATTTATGAATTTGTTGTATGAACGATTTTCCGTGGAACGCGATTCATAGATCGAGAGTTGACTGTATCTAGGGTGGGCATGGCTACTTAGCCACGCAATACTAACAACACAAGAGCAATGGCAAAAAAAAAAGAAGAAGAAGAAGATAAAAAATCCTAAATTGAACGTACACTTATGGTTCTTCGTTGTCGGGTTTTATAATTTTTCAAATTCAGGAGGCAAAAATCGGGTACCATATACACACGAGAATTCGGGAAGAAATCGGGCGCTATGATCTCTGTCTGTCATGTTACCGGGTAGTTTTCGGATGAAACGAAAGACATACGAAACAAGCCACTGCTGTGACACAGGGACGAGAAACAGTCATCTTTATATTTCCGCTCGGAACCGGGATAATGAAACGACCGCGGTATTGAAACACTTGCTCGAGCTCTACAAAAGCTTGCCTTTGACTCCTGGAGGTGGGGATTATATACGGAGGACAAATAGATTGCCACAAAGAGCTCTCTTTGATGATATTATGAATGATTCACCTTTCCAACGGTTTACCGAGAAGGAGAAGTTGAAGTACCGCGAGGATTTCGGCTAGATATCGGGTTTTATGCTTGGTTCACACTGTTGCATTTTCATGCGTTACGTATGCGGCGCGACACGGTTGTCATGACAACGAAGCACGACACTCCGAAAAGCACACGCACCGCAAGAGTTGAGCTCGACCGAAGTCCATGCGGTACGGGCTACCTGCGGAGATGCAGCTGACCAATGAGCGAACGCGCTCCACGCAAGCGCATCACTGCTGTGCTGTCGCGTGCTTTTCCAACATGGCTGCCTCCGGTGAAAGCACGTTAGCAAAAGAAGAAGCTCTAATTTCAGAGATCGAGAAATACCCGTGGCTCTACGACCCACGCCGAGCCGAGTACAGAGATTCATTCGGAGATTCAAAGTTTCGCCGACCACATCACGTTGCCCGTTCATGGCTGCCTGTGGAATGGAGACGTGGTGGAGTGGAGACGTGATTGGTCAACCACAGGCGTTTGACGTATCAAGAAAGCATATGTCTGAACAGCGTGTCGTACGACAGCCGCCTCCGCACTGGATCCGCACCGTAACCGCAACGGAGAGAAGTTGTAGTGTGAACCACGCATTACTCGAATTCTTGAAAATTTGTTCGGGGGGGAGGGGGGAAATACCGTGAAATATTGGTCTTTAACCCCAAAACGAAGAACCCTACGTACACTGCGTGACGTCCGTCTTAAGTATGGTGTACGGTAATTGCCAAGCCATGGGACAGCGACACCAACGAATACGTTCTGCATGCGAGAAGTTTTGTCCAACGTATCTCGTGCAATGCATTTTTATTTCACGGTGAAAGTGTAAGAACCACTCGTATCGGTGACCCCTTGAAGAGCGCCATCCACGGTGCCGTCAGCACTTGCGGGGTACGACAACGGGACCATATGGCTCGTAGCAGGTCTTCCTACGGAGCCGACCAATGCCAGGAGCCCCCAGCGACGAAGGAGCGAAAGCTGTGGGAAAAAAACAAAGTGGACGAAAAGTATTCAAAATACGTTGCGCATACATGCGTTCATCTTCTTTTCTAATTTCGATAGTCTTGTTCAACATTGAAAAAAAGGAGCAGAAATCTAGTTCCTTCAGCTGTCAAAATATTGCGCCGCAGATAGCATGACTGGACACAGAGAGGTCACGTTCCTCCCTACGCCAGGTGATGGAATCCATCGTCCTCCCTCTGCTTCCGCATTGGTTGTTAACACTGCCCGCATGACACAGCGCTGCGGCAGAAAACGCGTTTTGGCGGCTGATGGTGGCGCTGCTGTAGTCTTCTGGCGCGCTATTGGGTCTGGTTATCTCCAACGGTGTACGTAGTTCACGGACTAGTTGAACGCGACTATAGTCATTGTTATACTGAATCCTTATCCGACCACCGGAACTGTGAACGTCCACAGTGTGTGTGACATAGGTACACCTCACAGGGTGTGAACTGTTGACGTCACCACGAGTGCCGAGCGGGTGGATCTTCCACAGTGGCCCCTTCGCACAGGAGCTGAGACCCCTGTTTCACCTGGACCTGGACCCTGGACCCTGAACCTTTCACCTGAAACCTGGACATTCCTAAAGGGATCCTCGGTGCAGATCAGGACATTCAGTCAAACCCAGGGGGTGTCGGACTTGGTCGCGGAAGGGTTACCATAAGGGAGGCACCATCCGTTGGTCGTGGAAGGCGTTACTTTCCGTTGGTTGCTTCATTCCGCTAAACTTGACTTCCGTTTTCCTAAGTTATCGTAAATTCGGCATATTATCTGCGCTTCTCACATAAATTTGCTCAACGAATAAATAAAAAGAAACATTATAAATAAAAATATATAAATAAATAGATAGTAGGCAATGAATATTTTCCACTACATCTCTTGCTCGTGTCCTGTCGTTCGTACGTGACTTTACCATTACAGGAACTCAACAGACCGAAACAAAATGGCGGACTGTTAACAATTCCCCGTCACATTCGGATTCGGGAAAAAAAAATCTTCCCGGGAAAAGGACCGCAAAGCATACAGATTGCTGTGTCCCTGCAAAATGCATGCATGTTCCTTACGACTAATTCCTTACTTATGTTGCTAGTGGGGCTGCTCCATATCGTGGCTTCAGCACTTCATACGCCGTAGACATGTTCATCCTTGCCGCTGGAAAGCGAAAGGTTCCCGTCCCGGCGCCGAGGACGATCTCACAGATAACATATCACTAATGACGCTTAAAGGGACTATGAAATTTCCTGAACCCCCATACTTTTATTCGATGGAAACTGTTCTTCCCGCAGAGAAACTAATATGCCACAAATTTTTGCGGACGAAATCGCTCCACTCTGCGAGGAGCGCGCGCTGGAAATGTCTCTTCCGCGTTCCTCCTCTCCCGCGCATATTTCCCTGCCGATGGTGTAACTGTACGGACCGCACTTCGGTTCCCCGTTACGTCACCGGTGTTGCACAATGGCAAGTAATGCCGCGAGCTCGCGCTGTGGCTGCCGCCACTGCCGAAACCTGCCGATCGCGCGAAAGCTGCTGTCATGAAGATTTCCGCTCCCGATGAACGCATACGCGGGATCCTACGGCGCATGCTCCTGGCGGGATTCCTCGGCTCGGCAACACGTCACGATGACGTGTTGCTGAGCCGGCCGTGGTCGCGTCAAGTTACCCGTTGTGTCTCCGCTCGGCAGCTCGCCACGGCGTGGCGCCAGCTGTCCTCCCTTCGCCGCTCCGTTTAAATTCGCTCCCGAGAAATCCGCTCGCGCGACGAAAGTAAAATTTCGGTTCTAGACCCAGAAAAATGTCTTCTTTCGAACGAAACGAAGAAAAAAATCATTTCATAGTCCCTTTAAGCTGTGAAAGCGATACCGCTGCTCAACTCAGTACGCTCCCGAAAGAGCCGTACTTGCCGAACACAATAGGTCTGTTCGATTAGACTTGCACTCCCTGAACCAGTTCCGGGCGCTGCAGAGCCAGTTCTGAACTAGCGCAACACTAGGCCAGCTCCACTTCAACGGTGCAACACTAGTTTGACTGCGAAACGAATATCGAAGTCCAGCGCTAGTGCGGACCTTCTGCTCTCCGCGAGTCTTAACACCGCTACGGATTGTAAGAACGCGTGTGACATCTCAATCACATGTGCATTGCTGCTTTTTAATTTCGAACACAATGAGCTGTTCAACTATGGTGCAAACAGACATGGAACTTGTGGATTCTGACAGCGAGGACGAAGAATTCGACGACCTCGTAACCGTGATAGCGTTGAATCTTCCGCGAACTGACAGGAACCATGTACCAATGTACACCGAAACTGTGGTGAATCGTTATTTCGACTTCGAATTCAAACCTCTCTCCCAGCATCTACATTAACTATTATTTACCTTGTGTCGTCTGCTGACATATTGCCGCCATCACTCTGCACTACCGTTGAACTGACCCCTGCGGGAAAGCAGAGTTTCCTTACACTAGGGCTACACCTGGCGTGCACTGGTTTGAAACGAACGAGACGGTGCAGAGGGCGCTCGGCTGTACTGGCGAAACAGGTCCCCCAAACTCACCTCGGAAAAGCGTGCAACGAAGAAGGCCGCCACTAGATACCCCACTGTTGCCGTTCCGGATCACTTCAGCGCGCTAAGTTTAGCGGCAAAATGTTTTTGTTGTTTCTGCGAATGAATCTAGTCTTTATATGTCCAAATAATACGCGTATAACAACTTTCTCTGTCGTATTTCACTTTTTGGTCCCGTTTTTAAACGTGTTGAGCGATCGGAAGGATCTAGTGCACGGCTGCGTGCATCACATAGCGTACCTGTCGTACCAGGCGCCGCAGGCGCTGCAGTCGTCCATTTCTCCTTCGGTGACTTGGCCTGGCTTGGATTGTGCTTCAACTGGATCTTTAGCGCGCTACAATCCAGGCAAGCCAACGTCTGGTAACAATGGGGTATCTAAGGGCGGCCTCCGGCATTGCACGCATCGGGATAGGAACAAATACATGGGAAAATGGCGACCTTGGGGGACCTGTGGCGAAACGAACGGGAGAGTGCAGCACCACCGGAACTGGTTCAGGCAGTGCAGGCCTAATGGAACGAACCTAATGGGCAGGGCTTGCTTCGCTACGTTCGCTAGCCATCGTTGCCGCCGTCCGTACCGCCATCGACCCGATCCTCTGTTCTGTTTCTGGCACGTGACTTCTCAGTGTTGCTCGCAAACGGTGCAGCTCGGGTTGCGCTTTCCGCTTTCCCCCTCCTCCCCCGCTACACGCTTGGACATAGAAACCTCCTCCCTCCTCCCCCACGTGATGATGTGGTTGCGCCCCTGTCCTTCCAGTTCCCGTGGAAGTGAGAATTTAGACACGCATTTTCATATCTAGCATCGCGACCGAGCAGTTCAGCACCCGTTGCACTTTTGTGAACCCAAAGCACTTCCACACTCTTTGCTGTGTCTCTAGGGCCTTACCTTGGGCAGCAGCCCTGATTGAACGCTGTAAGGCACCATGATGCAGCGCTTCTACCTCGGAAACGGCGCCTGCGGAAAGGGTCGCTATACAGTGCAGCTTATCATGCACGAAGGGCGACACGAATACCCACCCCAATCGACCAGGACGAACAGAATCACGATGGCCGTCTTCATGATGACAACAACAACTTTATTTTCGGTCTTGGAGAGTGGGGAGTTTCATCGCAACAGGCGATACTCTACCCCAGTGCTTGGTGGAATGGGGGGAATAAAATAACGAGCCCCTTTACAATAACGATCGAAGTCCGATGGTGTCCAGAAATGTCAGAAGAGCTCTGAGCGCAGAGCGTTGCTGGGCTGGATTGGGCCAGGGACCAAGCAATTTCGGTAGGGAGAGAGGGCGAGAGTCCAGCTGACGAAGAGACTCGGAGAGTGTGGTTCGGGAAGGTTCGTAGTGAGGGCAATGAAGAAGAATGTGCTCCAGATCCTCAAGAGCACCACAGTGGCAGCAGGTGGGAGAATCAATTTGTCTCAAGCGGTAACGCCACTGAGCTGTAAAGGCCACATCGAGGCGCATGCGGTGGATTAATGCAGCATCCTGACGAGATGTGTATCGTGGCATGCGGAAAGCGAGCGTGGGATCAACTCTGTTCAACATAGAGGGGGGAAGAATGTCGGTTGTCCGTTGGCGGGAAGCCAGGGGTGTCACTAGACGTCGCAGAATTGAACGGCGGTCTCCTCTGAGCAGAACAATGCGGGTCCGGTTCCGAGACGAGAGTGCTGCTTCTGCGGCGCTGTCGGCCTGCTCGTTCCCCACGACACCACAATGGGCTGGAACCCACTGGAGAACTAGCCTGTGGCCTGCGGCGTAGATAGTGTGGTAAGCCATTAACACGTCTGTGACTAGGGGTGCGGATGGGCCTCGGATGACTGTCTTCAGAGCGTGCTGTGAAAGGTGGAAAGTGGTGATATAACAACCCTTCCTGATCTCTGTGTTTCCGATTATCTAAGTTTCTGGGGCGGCGAACAACACTTTCTTGTGGTTCTTCATCGTTTTTTTTTCAAGGATTTTTTTTGCTTCCTTGTTAGCGCCGCGAAGCAACTGTGGCTATGAGCAGCGTACATACGTGGACACATGGAGAGAGGACAGCGGAAAGGAGTGGGGGGAACAGGAGGGTTAGTATGCGTCCTGGGCAGAGTTCACGGGGAATCCTTGAGATTGAGGAGATAATAGGGGCAGAGGCAGTAGACAGGAAGGAGAATTCCTATGTCCCTACGACGATCCTCAACCTTAAGGAACTGATACCGCCCACGTCCATACACCAGCCTGCCTGCATCTTAATGATCGACTCATCACTGTCTTGAGTGTAACGAGCTTCTTGGGAAAGTTTCTTAGTTCAGCAAGCTGTTCGTTATTAATATGTTGTTATTGTAAGTACAATTGTCTAAATGTGTATGGTCGTTCCATGTTTATCCCGTGCTCGACATTCCCTGATAATCGGCCCGGATAATAGGGACCGTGCGACACCTAAAAGGGGGGCGCTGCTCCATCGTGATACCACGCCGCCCGTTCTATGCATTTTCAGGTGGAACCGTACACTGTAAACCGGAAAACACCCTTATGGGTGTAAATGGCTTGTCCTATAACTGATACCTCTTTTTACACCGTACATGGTCTGGAACACCCTTTTTAGAGGGTGTATTCCGTGTAAATCACCCCTGGAAAGGGTGCTTTTCTTTGAAAATGCCCTCTTTTGCACCCTTTAAACACCTTTACACCCTTTAGGGTGTAAGATCGCTAAACACCCTCCTAAAAAGGTGTATAAAGGGTGCAAAAGACGGCATTTTCAAGGAAAAGCACCCTTTCAAAGGGTGTTTTACACGGGATACACCCTCTAGAAAGGGTATTCCAGACCATACGGTGTGAAAAGAGGAGTCAATTATAGGACAAGCGATTTACACCCATAAGGGTGTTTTTCAGTTTACAGTGTAGCTTGCGTGGCGACCGCCGTAATTAGAAGGGCAAACTTACCAAGTGCAAATAATGTGGAGCCTTTCTGAGGCGCGAACGATGAGAATGGAGACAAATTGCACAGAAGCAACCACCACCGTACTTATAATGTATCTAACAGTGCGGGAGGAGAACAGCCACTCGCGTCTGTTTGGTCAAAACATCTGTAAGTGATACGTCGAGAGGATGGTTATTTGACGCCTCACAAAATCCTGGCTTGCTAGCGAAGGCTATGTACGTGTATTTCTCTGACTCCAGCCATTTGTAATACCATGTTTTTGACTGAGTCTTGTGTTCCTGTTGTCCTCTTTGCACACACATAGCTTCGTCACTGAAATCTACATCGTGCGTCCGTTTTATCCGTACAAATAAACACGTCAGGTCACAACTTGTTGTCTGAACTTCTACTGCAGTTTTTCCAGTATCTTCAGTTACAATAACGTTAAAGAGACACTGAAAGAAGACATTATATGAGTTTCTACCTCAGCTACCGCTGTGAAATGGTCAGTGCGTAAGTACTGAACCTTTTGGACAACGCAGAACTCCTTTGTCACTGTGAGACTCGTCAATCAGATTACCGGGAGCAATATCGGCTCCGGGCATTGGCGATGAAACACCTCAATCACTAATCTCGAAATATGTTGCCGTTTGGTTGGCGAATTTGACGGCAATACAGTATCCAGCGGTGTTGCACCGTCACAAAAGTGGCAACTGTAAATCATTGATCGTTGTGCAGGTCCCCATTCAGTTTCATTGAAACTAGAACAAAAGAAATAAGATATATTCGCTCATGTTGTGCACACCTCGTCCAATGGCCGAACGCGCTTCACAAAGGATATTCGCTGCGACTCTAATGTCCTCGGTGGTATTGGAAGCATAGAAATCACGAGAAATGAAACATCTGGTCCCTAATGAAGAGTTCTTTTAGTTGCTGGCACAGTTAGCGATGCAACAGTTCCGGTGTGACAAAAGAAAGACGCCCGTACATCATATGTAAACAAAGCTGGCTACCCGGCGGCTATCACGCATGGAGGTAAGAAACTAAGGAGATGCCCTAAGCGCCTCTCCCAATGCAAGCGAGCGTGCTGTCACCCGCGCATGGAATTGTGGTTAGTTGCCCACACACGTGACCCATAAACGTCACGGCAAGACGTCATAAAACATGGCGTTCTCCATGTCCGCAGCGTATCTTACCTGAATACAGAGACGAGCTGCGGCCGAATAACTTGTTTCCGCTTTCATAACATCTTTGGAGTTAGAAGTTATGACACCCGTTGAAACACAAGATAGATCATCTGGGTGTGGAAGCAATAGATCACTAAATCGCTAGAAGACGTACGTCATCGTGACATTGCCTGACTTCCCTTCTGTTTTGCTCAACTTTTCCTGTGATTTATCACGCGGCAAATGTTGAAACAACCCATAACCTTCAAAGTATTGTGCGAATGAACTCTTTGAAGGTAAGACGTTTGCTGAAGATGAGGTTTGCTAAACTTCCAAGCCTCCGCGCAGACCGCCATAACGCCGAAACATGTGGGGATCACGTGAGCGGGCAACTAGATGGGCGTGGTATTGCCTGGAGCGACCGCTAGAGGGGTCCCACGGCCCTCCGATCTTATAGCCCTCTCCTTAGTTTCTTACCTCCATGCTATCACGCAAGGTACTTTCTCCGGAGGCCGCATCGAGGCGCCACCACTTTGTTACACAGTCCCTACACCGGGACATCCAGATAAGCCCTGCAGGAAATTAGTGATCCGTTATCAAGAACTCCGTCTATTTCAGACAACGTAAGAACCTAATAGACTAGTTTATGTTCTCTGAAATGGACGCAGTTCTTACGTCATCTTTAAAAATGCCTCGGTTCTGCATTAAAATCTGTAGGTTCCTTGCGTCGACGCGCGTCCCCATATGTTCGCGTGGAGCGCTGCCGTCATCACCGGGTGCGGTATTTCTATCGCATTCTGACCCCTAGTCTATTTAATTTATCAACATGATTTCTCTGATTCTAATAAAACAGGTAATGAGGTAACATGGTGGAAAGTTTCACGTTTGTACATAGAAATATTTCGCTGCCTTCGCCGGCGCGTTTCTCCAAATTTTCGTCATCTTGGCCGACTTTAGAGTCCTATATATCCCAAACTATTTTACTTATCAAAATGCACTCTGGGATTCTTATGCTGCAAGTTTAGAAGTGTCATCTTGAAAAAAATGTGTCAGTTCTGCATTAAAATCTGTAGGTTCCTTGCGTCGGAGCGCTTCCCCAAATTTTCGCGTGGAGCGCTGCCGTCATCACCGGGTGCGGTATTTCTATCGCATTGTGACCCCTAATCTGTTTATTTTTTCAAAATGATTTCTCTGATTCTAATAAAACAGCTAATGAGGTAACATGGTGGAAAGTTTCACGTTTGTACATAGAAATATTTCGCTGCATGCGCCTGCGCGTTTGGCCAAATTTTCGTCATCTTGGCCAAATTTGGAGTCTTATATATCCAAAACTATTTCACTTATCAAAATGCACTCTGGGATTCTTATGCTGCAGGTTTAGAAGTGTCATCTTGAAAAAAATGTCTTTGTTCTGCATTAAAATCTGTAGGTTCCCTGCGTCGGCGCGCTTCCTCAAATTTTCACGTGGAGCGCTGCCGTCATCACCGGGTGCGGTATTTCTATTGTGTTCTGACCCGTAAGCTATTTAATTTATCAAAATTATTTCTCTGATTCTAATAAAACAGGTAATGAGGTAACATGGTGGAAAGGTTCATATGTTTGTACATAGAAATATTTCGCTGCCTGCGCCGGCGCGTTTCTCCAAATTTTCGTCATCTTGACCGACTTTAGAGTCTTATATATCCCAAACTATTTTACTTATCAAAATGAACTCTGGGATTCTTATGCTGCAGGTTTAGAAGTGCCATCTTGAAGAAATTTCTCGGTTCTGCATTAACATCTGTAGGTTCCATGCGTCGGCGCGCTTCCCCAATTTTCGGGTGGAGCGCGGCCGTCATCACCGGGTGCGATGTTTCTATCGTGTTCTGACCCGTAAGCTATTTAATTTATCAAAATGATTTCTCTGATTCTAATAAAACAGGTAATGAGGTAACATGGTGGAAAGTTTCACGTTTGTACATTGAAATATTTCGCTGCCTGCGCCGGCGCATTTCTCCAAATTTTCGTCATCTTGGCCGAATTTAGAGTCATATATATCCAAAACTACTTCACTTATCAAAATGCACTCTGGGGTTCTTATGCTGCAGGTTTAGAAGTGTCATCTTGAAAAAATGTCTCGGTTCTGCTTTAAAATCTGTAGGTTCCCTGCGTCGGCGCGCTTCCCCAAATTTCCGCGTGGAGCGCTGCCGTCATCACCGGGTGCGGTATTTCTATCGTGTTCTGACCAGTAAGCTATTTAATTCATCAAAATGATTTCTCTGATTCTAATAAAACAGGTAATGAGGTAACATGGCGGAAAGTTTCACGTTTATACATAGAAATATTTCGCTGCCTGCGGCGGCGCGTTTGGCCAAATTTTCGTCATCTTGACCGACTTTAGAGTCCTATATATCCCAAACTATTTCACTTAACAAAATGCACTCTGGGGATTCTTATGCTGCAGGTTTAGAAGTGGCATCTTGAAAAAATGTCTCGGTTCTGCATTAAAATCTGTAGGTTCCATGCGTCGGCGCGCTTCCCCAAATTTTCGCGTGGAGCGCGGCCGTCATCACCGGGTGCGGTATTTCTATCGCATTCTGACCCCTAATCTATTTATTTTTTCGAAATGATTTCTCTGATTCTAATAAAACAGGTAATGAGGTAACCTGGTGGAAAGTTTCACGTTTGTACATAGAAATATTTCGCTGCCTGCGCCGGCGCGTTTCTCCAAATTTTCGTCATCTTGGCCGACTTTAGAGTCTTATATATCCCAAACTATTTCACTTAGCAAAATGCACTCTGGGATTCTTATGCTGCAGGTTTAGAAGTGTCATCTTGAAAAAAAAATGTCTCGGTTCTGCATTAAAATCTGTAGGTTCCTTGCGTCGGCGCGCTTCCTCAAATTTTCGGGTGGAGCGCGGCCGTCATCACCGGGAGCGATATTTCTATCGTGTTCTGACCCCTAATCTATTTATTTTTTCAAAATGATTTCTCTGATTCTAATAAAACAGCTAATGAGGTAACATGGTGGAAAGTTTCACGTTTGTACATAGAAATATTTCGCTGCATGCGCCTGCGCGTTTGGCTAAATTTTCGTCATCTTGGCCAAATTTGGAGTCCTATATATCCCAAACTATTTCACTTAGCAAAATGCACTCTGGGGTTCGTATGCTGCAGGTTTAGAGGGGTCATCTTGAAAAAAATGTCTTGGTTCTGCATTAAAATCTGTAGGTTTCCTGCGTCGGGGCGCTTCCCCAAATTTTCGGGTGGAGCGCTGCCCTCATCACCGGGTGCGGTATTTCTATCGTGTTCTGACCCGTAAGTTATTTAATTTATCTAAATGATTTCTCTGCTTCTAATAAAACAGGTAATGAGGTAACATGGTGGAAAGTTTCACG
The DNA here is from genome assembly GCF_037126465.1 of Ornithodoros turicata. Taxonomy (NCBI): domain Eukaryota; kingdom Metazoa; phylum Arthropoda; class Arachnida; order Ixodida; family Argasidae; genus Ornithodoros; species Ornithodoros turicata. The sequence continues at coordinate 233,587,666 of NC_088201.1, forward strand.
TTTGTACATAGAAATATTTCGCTGCCTGCGCCGGCGCGTTTGTTCAAATTTTCGTTATGTTGGCCAAATTTGGAGTCCTATATCTGCACTATAAATGCACTCAGGGGATCCTTATGCTCCAGGTTTAGAAGTGTCATCTAGTCGTCTAAAGTCTTTTCATTTCTCGTCGTCTCGCTATTTCTTCTCTAAAGTCGTCTTGACAAAATGTCTCGGTTCTGCATTAAAATCTGTAGGTTCCTCGCGTCGGCGCGCTTACTCAAATTTTCGCGTGGAGCAGGGTACACACTAAAAAAAAAATATCACACCTCTTTAGGTGTTAAAAGGGTGCATTGCACAATTTACACCCCACACTTAACTGTCTAACACCCATTTGAGTGTAAAAGTGGGTGTATCCTCCTGTTTACACCCTCCTGCCTGCTTTTTACACCCCTCCGTGAGAAGGTCATCAGGCCCATAGGGTGTAAAAGGCGGGTGAGCTGCACACAGCATTTCTGTAATTTTCGCAGCGATGGGACTTATGCACCTTAGGTTCTGTTCGTTCTGTGCTGTGAGGATGATCCATGCAGTCCAGTGTTTTTAAGTGTGGCACTGAACATCATGCACATTACTTAGAACTGCACAGAATTAAATGATATAGTTCAATAGTACAATAGTTTATTGAAAACATCAAAAACGTACATATAAGCAAATAAAGGACCGAGAGGGCAGGTCCTGTAAATCGGTCCTTATAAATAATAAGTGATGCATAAAATGAACGTGTGGGGAAATATTATTACACGTAAAAATTACATTCATCGTTACATAAGACAGCACTACATGCTACAACATATTATTATACATATTACAATGCTGCTATAAGAAGAAAAAAGGAAATAAAATAGAAAAAAAAGAAAAAGAATGCAAATGATGTCAGCCGACTTCTTACCCAGGCCAACTACCGAGACCCTATATATACAGTTTGGCGCAGGAAAAGTGGATCAGAGCACCCTAAGAGAGCGATACACAGAAACCTGAGGCTATATATTTATGGTACCAGAGTTAAACAGGTGTTACTGTTGACGTGCACCTGTATGCAACTCAAGTACCACAAGTATAGCCTCAGGTTTTCGTTGACTGCTCGTTGGGATCTGCCACTTTCCTTGGGACACCCTATCTAGTACGTTCCCAGTGGTCATTAGTGGGACGAACCAGGTACACCGCAGGGGGCATGGAGGTAAGAAACTAAGGAGAGGGCTAAAAGATCGGAAGGCCGTGGGACCCCTCTAGCGGTCGCTCTTGGCAATACCACGCCCATCTAGTTGCCCGGTCACGTGATCCCCACATGTTTCGGCGTAATGGCGGTCTGCGCGGAGGCTTTGAAGTTTAGCAAACTTCATCTTCAGCAAACGCCTTACCTTCAAGGAGTCCATTCGCACAATACTTTGAAGGTTACGGGTTGTTTCAACATTTGCCGCGTGATAAATCGCAGCAAAATAGCAAAACAGAAGAGAAGCCAGGCAATGTCACGATGACGTACGTATATCTTCTAGCGATTTAGTGATCCATTGCTTCCACACTGAGATGATCTATCTTGTGTTTCAACGGGTGTGATAACTTCGAACTCCAAAGATGTTATGAAAGCGGAAACAAGTTATTCGGCCGCAGCTCGTCTCTGTATTCAGGTAAGATACGCCGCGGACATGGAGGACGCCATGTTTTATGACGTCTTGCCGTGACGTTTATGGGTCACGTGTGTGGGCAACTAACCACAATGCCATGCGCGGGTCACAGCACGCTCGCTTGCATTGGGAGAGGCGCTTAGGGCATCTCGTTAGTTTCTTACCTCCATGGCAGGGGGTGTAACTGCTTACACCCTACAGACTTTACATCCAGGGTGTGAGTTATCAAACACCATTTTTACACTGGAAAGGGTGTAAAAAAGTTTAGTGTGTAGGTCAATAACCCTTCTTTTGCGTTTTTCGTGGGTGTCGATGTGACCTTTTTGTCATCGTTGAAGGGGAATTCCCGGATTCTGCTGGCACGGTCCTCGCTCAAGCTTTCAAGCTTAGACGATGAAGCAATGTTCCCAAACCCCCAGTAACGCATAACGCCGTAACGCGTTACTTATTAAAATGTAATAATGTTATGTTACTCATTACTTTCTCCCAAATGTAATGCGTTACCATATTTCACTCCACGAACGTAACGCGTTACCGTCTACGCTCTGCTTTGTAACGTGTTAGTCCCCACCTGTGCTGTGCGTATTGTACGTGCCATTGTATACAACGTCACGTGTTTCGTGGAACGCACTGTCCCTACACTCTAAATAATTTTACACCTTAAATAGTGTAAAAGAACATGTGCATGGCGTACACCTTTTAAGGTGTAACGGAACACCCTCAAGAAATCAAGGGTGTAATTGTGTGGAAGGGTGTAATGTAACCTGCAAACCATAGAAGAGGTAGCTGGAAATTATTACAGCTTCACTGCGAAAGTATAGTGTTTCTAGTTTTTACAGAAGCCACATGCTTGGTACTTTGGAGTGTCATTGTGGCTATCTTGGCATCACTCTTCGATCACAGCCATGCAAAATATTCTTTAAAAGGCCAATAATATACTTTTCTCACACTGAACTTGTAATACTTTCCAGGTATACGACTCAGCTGTACCCCATGTGACGCAAAAATACGACATTGCAGACACATGTTGCACAGCACACACATGTTATAGGTGATTGATGGGGGTATATGCGGGCATCATACATATAAGGCACAATCACGGGAACTGAATGGTTATGCTTTTATTAGGTTGACATTAGGCCATGCAGCACACATATCCTACATTACGTAGGCGAAAAGCTATACAAACGTATCACTTAATACAGCTTTATCACATAGTCCTCTAACCTTGAGGGGTTCTATGACACTGTACCAAATGTTGAGTAACTGGGCATTTGGTCTTTATATCACAACTTGTATCACAAGCTTAAGTTTTGAGCACCAAAAGCACTTCAACACCGCACAGAAACAGAAATACATTTAGCCTGTGTAATGGAGCCTGTCCCACCTCCAAATACACCCTTTGTTGCACCCTGATCACACCCTCCTGACAGTGTCTCATAAAAGGGTGTAATCCACCATAGTTACACCCTCGAAAATTTTCAAGCCAAGCTTATAGGGTGTAAAATAGGTGTAATACGTGTGAATACACCAATTTTACACCTTTAAAGGTGTGAAAATATTTAGAGTGTACGTAGTAGAGGTACAGTAGAATGTACGTAGAACGCACTGCATATAACATCACGTGTCTCGTGGAACGTACTCGCACTGTACAATGGAACGTACAGTAACAACTAGTGCTGGGAAGTTAGTTAGGAAGGTAGTTAAACTATTGTATAGTAGCTGAAAAGTAGCTAGAAACTAGCTCTGGGAATGTAATTATAGCTAATAGTTTACCCACATTTTTCTGTAGCTAACTATAGTAGTTAGGACACTGCGGGATACAACTACTTCATATTTTCCCCTTTCCCTTCAGCGGCGTGACGCAGCATAGTGTCCAGGGAACAGGCATGTTCCAGACCTTCCAGGCAGTTTTGGCTCTCCCTCACTGAAGTTATCTTCCCGTTTTTCTAGAGGTTCTTATGCAATGCGAACAACCCCAACTTTTTTGGGATCATCAAAGCAGGCCATGATCGTGCACGTCTAATACCCCTGTCACACGGGCATTTTCGATCCTGCTCGACCGAACCTGCTTGAACCCAATGCAGATCGGATGGTGCTACACGGCCACTTCCAAGCAGGATCGAACTTTGATCCTGCTTGACTCAAGATAGTTCCCATAACAGGATTGAGAATTTCAAGACGGCTCGACGGACGCTATTTGCATCCTCGACCCCGGTGAACTGTCATAACTTAAGACGGACATGCGCGCGAAGCTACAAATGATGCTTACATCGGTATACGATAAATTACCACTAATATTGCTGTTATATAGGAAACGCGAAATTAATGAGTTCCGTTTATTCATTTGCCTATATTCTCGACACCGCGCCACAACAGCCGGAACAGCTAATCGGATACGTACTCAGACGGCGACGGTTGCGCCGCCTCTCGCGCCACAGGTCAACCATTCAATGCGGATTGAAATTGGCCGTGTAGCAGTGTAAAAACTCGAGCGTGCTCGGGAAGCTCGATGCAGATCGGATTCGAGAAGGATCGAAATGCCCGTGTGACGGGGGTATAACAAGCACGAAATATGTAACAAAGTCGGCTATAAATTAATGTCGTACAACGGAACTTATTTGAAACTGAAACTGAAATGAACTGTCCTGAGAACAACGACACTGTTTGAACAACGACGCAAAAGCGACAACACCAATACATGTTCGGATTGTCGCCGCGTGCAGGAATAGAATCGAAAAATGTTATCGGCCGTCACCGAATTTACGAAAGATCCGTGTGCTTCCAAGGGGCCGCCGAGTCAGAGAAACCACATTTATAGACACAGGGGAGGGTGATGAAACATGTTGATCTTTCGACGGCACACTACTACAATCGACCAGTGATGGCCACTAACTACTTCTACACTAGTTCAACTATAACTACTAACTACTTTGTGATTGAGTAGTTTAACTAGTAGTTCAACTACTTTTCAGGGGAGTAGTTAAAACTAATTTTTTTAACTACTGCAATGTAGTTTAACTACATCTATAACTACTTAACGTTGTCCACGAACACCAATCCCTCGTAGTGTCCTTGGAGAGCTAAATATGAATCACAAGCAATAATAAACTTTGGCTCAAGCCGTTGCTACGATCATCAAATACAAAGCTTGCGGCGGGATTCTTTCTGTGCCTACGCGATAAACTAAGTTGCAGAATTATTTCGCAGCAAATGAGGCTTCACTATACAAGCATTAAAAGTGAAGATTTAGTACACATGCACGACACAATTGCTCTGCACCTCCGTTCTCATCAAACAAGTAGCTCAAGGTAAAAGTCGGAAGCACAATCGTGCCATAAAGCTTGCGGCAAAATCGGAAGTAGTTGGCGCCTTCAGTAACCTAACTACTGTAGTTAACTACTTCAAATAGTAGTTTAACTAGTAGTTGCCACTACATTTCTGCAAGTAGTTGATAACTACTTTTTAGCTACAATCAGGTAGTTTAACTAGTAGTTTAACTACATGTAGTTAACTACTGGCCATCACTGCAATCGACCAAGCTTAACATCCGTGAATCTTACGAAAAGTGTCCTTCTTTCGGGTAAGAACGCAGTTCGAGTCACTGCATTTCCGACAACGTCGCGTTAAGAGAAATCCTTACTATAGCGTTACACAGTTGATTTTTGTTTTGTAAAAGCAGCTCGGGTCAGGACTAGTGAAAACACGAACATAAACTTACCAGACGTCACTGCTGAAGAATTAATATCGAACAGCGTTCGTGGCTTTTCTAAGGGCGTCTGTCTTGACTTCCATCCGTCACGCGCACGACACGCGCTTCGTCCTGATTGGCTGCTCGACTTCAGATCGGAAATGACGTCATTGCGAGATTGTAATGAGGGTCACGACGGGAGGGAGAGAATGGGATGTGAAGGGGATTGTTTCTCGCGGTTCGGAAATCACTCCGAGGCGACGTGGAGAGGAGGAACCCCTGCGATGACTGAATTGATTGCTGAAAAGAGAGAGGGAAAGAGAGAGAGAGAGAGAGGTAGGTAATAGCAGTGATGGCCAGTAGTTAACTACATGTAGTTAAATTACTAGTTAAACTACCAGATTGTAGTTAAAAACTAGTTATCAACTACTTGCAGAAATGTAGTGGCAACTACTAGTTAAACTACTATTTTAAGTTACGAAGGCAGAAAAAATAGGCGATGTCAAGTTGCCGGTGGTGAGAAAATCAAAGAGTGATATTAAACGGTAGGAACAACTTATTTATTTACACATGGTAAACAAGACTTTCGTGCACGAGTCTGCACTTCTTCAGGTTACAAAAATATAAACATGGTTCTCGTTTCCTGTGTATAAGCCCTTGGGCTCTCGTTATGTTTCGCTTCTGATACCCTTGCTTTTGTATTTATGTTCTTTTGATTTTTATCTGTGTTTGCATCCTTTCCATCAACCTGTTACCTTCTCATGCCAGAACTCCCCCTTCAACTGTATATATGTGCCTGTACCATGTTTATATTTTTGTAACCTGAAGAAGTGCAGACTCGTGCACGAAAGTCTTGTTTACCATGTGTAAATAAATAAGTTGTTCCTACCGTTTAATATCACTCCTTAGTATTTTAAGTAGTTAACTACAGTAGTTAGGTTACTGAAGGTGCCTACTTGCGATTTTGCCGCGAGCTTCAGGGTAAGATTGTGCTTCCGACTTTTACCTTTTAGCTACTTGTTTGATGAGAACGGAGGTGCGGAGCGATTGTGTCATGCATGTGTACTAAATCTTCACTTATAGTGCTTGTCCAGTGAGGCCTCATTTGTTGTGAAATAATTCTGCAACTTAGTTTATCGCGTAAGCACAGAAAGAATCCCGCCGCAAGCTTTGTATTTGACGATCGTAGCAATGGCTTGAGCCAAAGTTTATCATTGCTTGTGATTCATATTTAGGTGTCCAAGAACACTACAAGGGATTGTTGTTGATGGACAACATTAAGTAGTTGTGGATGTAGTTAAACTATATTGCAGTAATTAGAGAAGTAGTTTTAACTACTTCCCTGAAAAGTAGTTGAACTACTAGTTAAACTACTCCATTGTGAAGTAGTTAGTAGTTATAGTTAAACTACTGTAGAAGTAGTTAGTGGCCGTCACTGGGTAATAGGCAACACACTCGTTTGTACATCTGAATGTACGGTTACCCGCTATCGCTAGAAGAGGGTTGCTTCAAGGAAAACGTATAACAAGTCGTTGTGGTCAGTGCGGAGAATATGTTTACGATAACGCTAACCGTCGTATAAAAAAAAAAAGAGGAATACTGCTTAAGTGAAATACACTACATATACGCACCAAGTCACGAAGTGAAGAGAACGTCCCTTCCAACCCATAACATACACGCCAACACACACACATTTTTGTAGAAAGTTGTCATTCGAATGGTCTCGCATGGTTCCCCCCTTTGAAGTCGTTCAAATAATTTGCACAGTGGTTGCACTAAAACACCAACAACAAGCCAAACAGCGGCCATGGAGGTTCTTAAAGGGACTATGAAACGATTTTTTTCTTCGTTTCGTTCGAAAGAAGACATTTTTCTGAGTCTAGAACCGAAATTTTACTTTCGTCGCGCGAGCGGACTTCTCGGGAGCGAATTTAAACGGAGCGGCGAAGGGAGGACAGCTGGCGCCGCGCCGTGGGGAGCTGCCGAGCGGAGACACAACGGGTAACTTGACGCGACCACGGCCGGCTCAGCAACACGTCATCGTGACGTGCTGCCGAGCCGAGGAATCCCGCCAGGAGCATGCGCCGTAGGATCCCGCGTATGCGTTCATCGGGAGTGGAAATCTCCATGACAGCAGCTTTCGCGCGATCGGCAGATTTCGGCAGTGGCGGCAGCCACAGCGCAAGCTCGCGGCATTACTTGCCATTGTGCAACACCGGTGACGTAACGGGACACCGAAGTGCGGTCCGTACAGTTACACCATCGGCAGGGAAATATGCGCGAGAGAGGAGGAACGCGGAAGAGACATTTCCAGCGCGCGCTCCTCGCAGAGTGGAGCGATTTCGTCCGGAAAAATTTGTGGCATATTAGTTTCTCTGCGGGAAGAACAGTTTCCATCGAAAAAAAGTATGGGGGTTCGGGAAATTTCATAGTCCCTTTAAAGCGACTATCTCATCCGCAAACGCGTCTATGAGAACGAGACAGTAATGAGAGGACAGAGCGTGTCATGGTTGTGGTCACACCTGGGCGAAGAAGCAGGTCCGAGGGAAAAAAAACTTGCAGAGTGTGGACAGAAGCGCACGGGACGGGATTCAGCGACGAAAAAGACTTCGCGCTGACAGTCTGCATCGGCTTCGAGTTCTAACCGCCCGGCTCTTACTTCTGACTCCTATCTGGTCTTGGGTTCTTGGTTCTGGCTGCTGTTCTGCCCATCAGGTTGCCGCCTCTGGCTGGGCGTATTGCTTGGATGCTGGCGTTGCGTTGCCTGCGCCGAGGGTTTCTTTACCTGGGTGTGCGTGCGAGATGCTTCCAGTAAAAAGGACAGGGTCTCGAACTATGCTCACACTCTAAATCTTTTCACACCTTTAAAGGTGTAACAGCGTGCATGGCGCACGCCTTTTTAGGTGTAATTTTGGTAACATCATAATGGAGCACAGTTTCGCACAAATTTTCTTTACTCGAGTGTTCGTTAACGTCGTGAACTTCGTTATTAACTTAGTTACATTTTGCACACGGTAACTTAACTTGTAACGAAGATGGGTAGAAATCCAGCGAACCGGTAGAGATGTAGGAAGGGAGTTGCCTCAGGACAGAAGCCGCCGATATTTCGAACGGAGACTGTCATGTACTCAAGTTTAATTATGTAAATATTTGCGAACTGAACTCGGAAATTTGCCAAGTAAAGGTCACTTTTTTACCCCACCAATATGAACAGCGTGCCGAATTCACTCAAATTCATGATAATTGACAGTGATGTTCACGAGCTATCCCATCGGAAAAAATAGCAGAATATCATGCTTTTCGGGGCACCGGACCATAACGCGCGATGACTTTTTGAGCGCAATCGCTCTCAGTGCGACGAAAGGAGGTTCCGAAGCCAGCCCACAGAGTGATAGTAGAAAAAGTAACAGTTCCTAAAATTGGGAGAGGGAAAGCATTATCCCAGCGAAAGTCGGACGTGATAAGCCCTGCCTGTTTTATCTCTTTCTACGATGTCGGGCAGGGCTGGGTTTCCAACCTCTTTTCGTCGGACTGACAAAGATTGCGCTGAAAAATTCATCGTGCGCTATTCTGTGCGACCTCCGTAGAGCATGATGTTCGGCTATTTTTTCCGATGGGATAGCTCCTGAATATCCCTGTCAATTATCATTAATTTGACTAAATTAGACACGCTCTTCAAATTGGTGGGGTAAAAAAGTGACCTTTACTAGGGAAATTTTCGACTTAAGGTCGCAAAAATTTACATAATTCAACTTTCGTTACACGACATTCACACGAGGAGGTGGCGAAAACCCAGTAAGAACAAATGCCATTGACCGCATGACCCTAGGTGGCGTAGTTTTTTTATTATAATTCAATGACACGTTTTCTGGGACATCCTGTATACCTGTGCGTCCTCCGTGTTTCCTGCCTTAGGACGCATTTGATGCGACGTAATTTCCTGGCAGGTTGATCTTGACGTGGTCTCAGATTTTGCTTGAAAAATTAATATTGGCCAATATTAGTTCTTGGCCAATATCCGTAGCTGACGAAGGCCGTTTGTTTCACGTCTCTATTTCGACTCGTTGCCTAAAATAAAATAAAATAAATAAATACATAAATAAGCGAGACGTCAGGCAGGATTTGCATTGTTATTCTTGTTATCCACATTGAGTGAAGTGAACTGAGGTGTACAAAACTGATCTACGATTTCCCAGCAATCTGTGAAGAAGAAAAAATGGCAAACGAGGCCAGTCGTTGACTTTATTGTTGTACTCAAGTCCGTACCGCGCAGCATCCGTGAAAAAAATCTCTCATGAGCAATGTGCCATTTTGTTCCATGACGAAAACCCGAGACTGGGAAAAAGACGAAAAACAGACGACACAACGTCTTTTTCCGTCTTCGTCTTCGTTTCCTCTCGTCTCCGTCCGTCTCGTCCGTCTCCTCCGTCCGTCTCGTCTCCGTTTCCGTCCGTTTTCGTCTTTTTCCCAGTCTCGGGTTTTCGTCATGGATCTTAGCCACCAGCTCGCTTGCTTTTTAACCATTTTATGTGTACCATTTTGTTAGTCGTGAAATGTGCTTTCCCGTGATGTGGGTGCAACGGGATGTGTACAACGAGTCATACACTGCAACCGATCAAATATGGGAAAAATAAGAAAGTAGGTAACACATTCGACCCCATTTCTGTAAAGCCGCATCATTTATCGCCTCGCTGTTGTTTTCACGGTTGTCTAAACGCTTGCAGTTGCAAAATGTACGTCAATAACGAAGACTGCTTTATTTTACCGGGCCAACCCCGATAAACTGCTGAGGTTTTGACTTTGTATTCAACGTCTTTCATAGGAAACACAAAGGAAAACATTCCCCATGACATTGCGGTGAATGAGGCAGTTAAGAAATAAAGGACGAACGCAACAGATGCCCGACAACGTCCAATTGTCATGGACAGTCCGACGGTGTGAGGTCGCATCCAACTATCGTTGTCTTTTCTTAAACTCTCACCATTCAATATTGCGTATGTAAGTATACAGTCAACTCTCGATTTATGAACACCCTCGGTTCCCCGAAAAATCGTTCGTAAATCGAGGGATTCATAAATCGAAAATTTCGTTAACTGAGTACAGCTCCGGTCAACCTTAATAATAACACAGGAAAAAATTTGGTCTCATTTCCGAGCGCGATAATAGCCACCCTTGGGGCACTGGGGGAATGTTAAATGAACAAAATCTTTGCGTTAAACTAACATAATAATTTTGTTCAATTAAGATTTCCTGATAGCCCCAAGGTTTGCTGTAATCGCGCTCGGGAACGAGGCCACATTTTTTCCAGTGTTATTATTAAGGTTGATCGGAGCTGTACTATCGAGCAAATGGAACAGTATTTCCGAGTTGGGATTGCGTTTATAATGCCATATATTGTGTAATTTTGCTTTTGACCATGCCTTCTGCTGTATCAACCTCACAAAGAACGGACGTTAGTGCATTCACACTCTGTTTATTATGGAATACTAAATTGTTTAATTTTGCTTTGTACCATGCCTTCCGCTGTGTCAATCTGGGAAAGAAGAGATGTCACCACATTCGCACTGGACTGCTCTCGGATTTCCTCCGGGATTTTTAACCTCCGTTTATTAATCTCCGGGTGACAGCGACCACCTTATTCATCAACTGAGGTCAGGAACACTCGCACATTGTGCGACCCCGCAAAAACCCGTTTGTTGTTCGGATTTCGAGGGGTTAAGAACCGAGGGTGCAATACCTGGAAAACGTTTTGTCCGTTCAGGCGTCATTCATAAGACCACGGAATAATCCCTTTGAAGGTTTCTGTTGACCTCGGAACGATCCGTTTATAAATTGAAGGCAAAAACGCTGGGCAACTTCTAGTTGGTTCCCAGAAATTCCGTTCATTACTCGAATATCGAGGTTCATAAAACGAGGGAAAAATGAATGGAAAAAGTTTGGTTCCCCGTACTCGTGTTCATAAAACGAGGGAATTCATAAATCGAAGGTTCATAAATCGAGGGCTGACTGTATTCAGGTTTTTCACTCCATATTTTGAATACGCTTAGTGCGTAGTTGCATGCGTATTTCAGAGGTCTTTAATGCGCATTTATCGGCCTCTGCCACATACGGTCAGGGCTGTCCCGCCACGTATAAGGCCACGAATATATCGAGTATTATTGTCGACGAACGCTATGCGAAACTAAGGCAGCTCGCCGTGTTAAACAGGATACACAGAACGTGGCCAGACATCCGGAGTTTTTGATAATCGAACGCGTTTGAACGTTGCTCGTTATTTCAAGGAAGTGGCCTCATATTTTACAACTGCTCGTTCTGATCATGTGTATCGAAACAGCCGGAAAGTTGTAATCTGCGTTATGGACGGCTATTGTACATCCTGCTTCTGAGACCGTAGAAGGGAAATGGTACCCAAATAGAAGGTTGCTATGCAGGGCCGCAATAAGCAGGGCGGTATGTTATACCCCTGTCAGACGTACTAATTTAGTGTCATTTTCAGCGAGTAGGTACACTTGCAGTAAGTGTCATTCTTCCGGAGTCACACGGCATCTTTTAGTGACACTAAATGCAAAGTACACTTACGATGAAGTGAGTTCGCCAAACTCACTTCACTTTGCCTGCGACAATCAAATACGTAGCCTCCACGGCAGGGATTGCGTAACAAAAAGCTTATTTTTGGAAAAGGAAAGAAACAACCCAATCGGAATTTATTTTTGGACAAATTTGTTAAGACAGCGCTGATTTGTATAAGAAAGACGTAAGGATTTTTGGCGTGATTTAAAGGTACTCTCGTTCACAGACTGCCCAGTAGAGTTCGTAATCCACTTCGCGGCAGCCATATTTGTTAACATTGCACGGTGGTTAAGTGTTACCGGCGATATCGCGAAATGCTCGCAGTGAAGCACTGAATAATGGAAGACAAAAAAGGCAGGCCATCGTGGTCTGAGATAGAAACCTATGCTATCAGAACATGGGAGGACCAAGCGAAACGCGAAAGTGTATGCTGACATCGCGGGCCAGTTGCACGCGCAAGACATAGTAAACACCACCAAAGAGGTGAAGAAGAAGATTGAAAAATTTGTCAAATAAATATACTTGGGTTGGTTCGCAACAATTATATTTATGACGTTCAATCGACTTCAACTGCGAAGAAAATCTTTATGAAATGTTTCTGGACGTAAGAAAAATGATTTTACCAAGAAAGCATGGCGCACTCCCCGATGTTAGGTGGGAGTTCAAGCTCGCCCATCGTCATCACCATGACTGCTTAGTGACACTTACTTATGCCGTGTAGCAGGAGCCTAGTGAAAGTGACATTACAGGACGGAGTGCACTTCAAATAAGTGACGTCTAAATTAGTACGTCTGACAGGGGTGTAACAATCAGTAAGAGAAAAATGAACACCGTGTCCGAGAGCAACGGGTGCGGCCGCCAAGACCACAAGAATATCAGGCCTCGCATGCGAGAAGCAGCGTTGTATCCGATACAAAAGAATGGTATTGAGTTACTGATGCTCATTACTCGATAAAAAGTAGCGAAATACTGATACTTCCGAGTAAGCTAACGATGTACACTCTAAGAAAAAAATGAGTAAAATCGGGAGTAATTGCAGCTTCTACTCCCCTAGTCTGCAATTACTCCCCATTTTAGTCCCCTAACCCAACATTTAGTCCCGACATTTACTCCCCAGGACTGAAAATTGTCACTAAACTTCGCGAATGGTCTCCTGAATGCAAAAGTCTACGTAAATATGTGCGCTTGGTCAATTTGAACGACATATGGCTGTATAACTCACACAACGTAGCAATTTTCCAGCCACACAGAGTAAGAAACAGTTAGCGCATCTTTCTTCGCACATTGTGCCCTAGTATGGGGCAAGATTTTATATCACTCGATATATCACTGTTGACGGTTTGCTTCAAAGTATCTTCATGCATGCGCACCAATTATGTACCTGGGACTCTTACAACAGCGCGTGAAATGCGGTCTTCACTCTGTGACATTCATTTACTCCCGTGCATTTACTCCCGAAAGGGACTATTTTTTGTGGCAATGCAATTACTCCCCCAAAGGAGTTAAAGTACTCCTTTTTTTCTTAGAGTGTACTGCTACGGTTATACAGCGCGTTTGCTCTAACGTGTCCAGAAATTTTGTTTAAAGCGAAACGATAAAGATAAAAGAGATACGAGCGCAACTTTTCAGCTACTTGAATAATCAACGTGTGCTACTAGCGGAGCAGTACCTCTTTCTTACTCAAGTAGAAGAACAGTACCACGTGCTTTTCTTCTGTCGCTCGCTTTAAATATAGGCTCTGGACAAGCAAACACCCTGTATAAATAGATATATGAAAAAAAAAAGTAAGCGCTGTACTGTAACCGACACTTTCGCTGAAAATACAAGCAAGTTGCATGACATGTACAACATGTAATTCTGGCCTACCTCAACGTTCCTTGGAGAACAGAGAGTTAGGAGAAAGCAGTCCTACAACCCCTGCTGGAAATGGTCCATTTCAAAATAGACCAGAAATCTCGTTCGGTTTAAGTGGATATCACATTCTAAGTTATCATGGAAAGTGACGAAAATGTATCATTCCGAGTCGACAATTTGGGACAAATACTGTATAGAAAACGACAAGAATTAAGTGGGTTTCAATGAGAAATCATTGCAAATGTCAATGCGATCGCGCCTCTTTGAGGCCAGCCTAGTTTCCCATTAGCCAAATGTACAGCAGTAAGGATTTTCCCATTGAAATTATCGTTGCCGATGCACTTTTTGAATGTGCAATGACTATTCTGTTGCATCAGAGAGCATGTTTTCGCTGTACAAATGAATTACAGAAGATACCGTTCCTGAGTGAAGATTTATTCTTCCACATGAAACAATAGATGTGAAAATATTGCAAGTGGCAGATACAAAGGCGAAAGTGATGTTTGTGATGTTTTCTATGAAAGCGAATATTCACCAAGCGGTTGAAACTCGCTTGCAAGACATAATAAACACCAAGAATAGAAAAACCATAGAAACCTAAATGAGCACTTACATGTTTTGAAAGTATTCTGTCCATCATCAACAGGCGCAACATAAATGCACAACGAGTAAGTCCATATAGAGATCCCCATATCCATCCCCATGTCCCCCATGTCCCCCATGTATACCCATGTCCAAACAGTGCCGACGAAAAAAAGAAAGCTGGACGGCATAAGTAATGCTCTTCTGTGTTTCGTAGGAGACTTCTAATGCCTCGTCCAGCTTGCCTTTCTTGCAGAATTGTACAGCGGAGCCAAATTGCTGCGGGTGTATGTGGCCTGCTAGTAGTAGTAAGCTCAGAGTAGTAAGCTCAGAAAAATAAAGCTGGAAAAGGAAAAAATCTCAGTTGGTTAGATTGCCGTGCTAATAACGCGGAGGCCACAGGTTCGATCCCTGTGCAGGCCAGCTGAGTCTCTTCATTTTTCTTTGAAAGGTTTCTCATAATTTGCGTCATTCTACGCGCGCCTCCCCCTCAGGACACGTACATCTTCACGGGGGTTTGTGGCCTGCTAGCTCAGTTGGTTAGAGCGCCGTGCTAATAACGCGGAGGCCACAGGTTCGATCCCTGTGCAGGCCAGCTGAGTCGCTTCATTTTTCGTTGAAAGGTTTCTCATAATTTGCGTCATTCTACGCGCGCCTCCCCCTCAGGACACCTACATCTCCACGGGGGTTTGTGGCCTGCTAGCTCAGTTGGTTAGAGCGCCGTGCTAATAACGCGGAGGCCACAGGTTCGATCCCTGTGCAGGCCAGGTGAGTCGCTTCATTTTTCGTTGAAAGGTTTCTCATAATTTGCGTCATTCTACGCGCGCCTCCCCCTCAGGACACGTACATCTTCACGGGGGTTTGTGGCCTGCTAGCTCTGTTGGTTAGAGCGCCGTGCTAATAACGCGGAGGCCACAGGTTCGATCCCTGTGCAGGCCAGCTGAGTCGCTTCATTTTTCGTTGAAAGGTTTCTCATAATTTGCGTCATTCTACGCGCGCCTTCCCCTCAGGACACGTACATCTTCACGGGGGATTGTGGCCTGCTACCTCAGTTGGTTAGAGCGCCGTGCTAATAACGCGGAGGCCACAGGTTCGATCCCTGTACAGGCTAGCTGAGTCGCTTCATTTTTCGTTGAAAGGTTTCTCATAATTTGCGTCATTCTACGCGCGCCTCCCCCTCAGGACACGTACATCTTCATTTGGGTTTGTGGCCTGCTAGCTCAGTTGGTTAGAGCGCCGTGCTAATAACGCGGAGGCCACAGGTTCGATCCCTGTGCAGGCCAGCTGAGTCGCTTCATTTTTCGTTGAAAGGTTTCTCATAATTTGCGTCATTCTACGCGCGCCTCCCCCTCAGGACACCTACATCTTCACGGGGGTTTGTGGCCTGCTAGCTCAGTTGGTTAGAGCGCCGTGCTAATAACGCGGAGGCCACAGGTTCGATCCCTGTGCAGGCCAGCTGAGTCGCTTCATTTTCGTTGAAAGGTTTCTCATAATTTGCGTCATTCTACGCGCGCCTCCCCCTCAGGACACGTACATCTTCACGGGGGTTTGTGGCCTGCTAGCTCAGTTGGTTAGAGCGCCGTGCTAATAAAGCGGAGGCCACAGGTTCGATCCCTGTGCAGGCCAGCTGAGTCGCTTCATTTTTCTTTGAAAGGTTTCTCATGATTTGCGTCATTTTACGCGCGCCTTCCCCTCAGGACACGTACATCTTCACGGGGGATTGTGGCCTGCTACCTCAGTTGGTTAGAGCGCCGTGCTAATAACGCGGAGGCCACAGGTTCGATCCCTGTACAGGCTAGCTGAGTCGCTTCATTTTTCGTTGAAAGGTTTCTCATAATTTGCGTCATTCTACGCGCGCCTTCCCCTCAGGACACGTACATCTTCACGGGGGATTGTGGCCTGCTACCTCAGTTGGTTAGAGCGCCGTGCTAATAACGCGGAGGCCACAGGTTCGATCCCTGTACAGGCTAGCTGAGTCGCTTCATTTTTCGTTGAAAGGTTTCTCATAATTTGCGTCATTCTACGCGCGACTCCCCCTCAGGACACCTACATCTTCACGGGGGTTTGTGGCCTGCTAGCTCAGTTGGTTAGAGCGCCGTGCTAATAACGCGGAGGCCACAGGTTCGATCCCTGTGCAGGCCAGCTGAGTCGCTTCATTTTTCGTTGAAAGGTTTCTCATAATTTGCGTCATTCTACGCGCGCCTTCCCCTCAGGACACGTACATCTTCACGGGGGATTGTGGCCTGCTACCTCAGTTGGTTAGAGCGCCGTGCTAATAACGCGGAGGCCACAGGTTCGATCCCTGTACAGGCTAGCTGAGTCGCTTCATTTTTCGTTGAAAGGTTTCTCATAATTTGCGTCATTCTACGCGCGCCTCCCCCTCAGGACACGTACATCTTCACGGGGGTTTGTGGCCTGCTAGCTCAGTTGGTTAGAGCGCCGTGCTAATAACGCAGAGGCCACAGGTTCGATCCCTGTGCAGGCCAGCTGAGTCGCTTCATTTTTCGTTGAAAGGTTTCTCATAATTTGCGTCATTCTACGCGCGCCTCCCCCTCAGGACACCTACATCTTCACGGGGGTTTGTGGCCTGCTAGCTCAGTTGGTTAGAGCGCCGTGCTAATAACGCGGAGGCCACAGGTTCGATCCCTGTGCAGGCCAGCTGAGTCGCTTCATTTTTCGTTGAAAGGTTTCTCATAATTTGCGTCATTCTACGCGCGCCTCCCCCTCAGGACACGTACATCTTCACGGGGGTTTGTGGCCTGCTAGCTCAGTTGGTTAGAGCGCCGTGCTAATAAAGCGGAGGCCACAGGTTCGATCCCTGTGCAGGCCAGCTGAGTCGCTTCATTTTTCTTTGAAAGGTTTCTCATGATTTGCGTCATTTTACGCGCACCTTCCCCTCAGGACACGTACATCTTCACGGGGGATTGTGGCCTGCTACCTCAGTTGGTTAGAGCGCCGTGCTAATAACGCGGAGGCCACAGGTTCGATCCCTGTACAGGCTAGCTGAGTCGCTTCATTTTTCGTTGAAAGGTTTCTCATAATTTGCGTCATTCTACGCGCGACTCCCCCTCAGGACACCTACATCTTCACGGGGGTTTGTGGCCTGCTAGCTCAGTTTTCTCCAAGAACTTCTTCACAAGATTCTACACGGAGACGCTCCCGGTAAATAGCTGGCTGGTGTAAAAGCATTTTTCGCTACCTCGCGGAAGTCAATGCGGGCTATGCGACGCAGAAGAGACGCTGCAACACGTTTTCCTGGGTTGCAAGATTGCCTTCTTCTTCTGGGGAGATCTCGGAGAGGCACTAGGGAAGTCTATGAGGCCTGCCTGGCTGGAACTAAAAACGTTGAGGCCTGAGAGGGAAGACGAGTGAGAACGAATTATTCTGATATTAGGTCTACAAGCTATTTGGAGCACGAGGACTGCGCTTGAACATAAGCGCGAAAATATCATTGAGGCCTGGGACAGTTTCTTCATCAAGATCCGAAGGCTAGCGGAAATCCTGAAAGACCAACCGCAGAGGGCACCGGAAGGATGGGAACATATAGTTAAACAGATAGTGAAGTTCAACAAGCTGCGCATGGTCCGTGAAGAAAAGAGAAGGGCCAGGAAAAGAAAACAAACTTGCTACATATATGGGTCATGACGGCGAGCAAGCACACCCGACAGCGTACGAGGGAACAGAAGTACCCTTCGGCATTGCGTGCTCAAACCTAAAAGTGGCAGCTGTTTTTCTACCTCTGCTGAAAGACTGACAAGGGTGTATGCCTGTGAACAGCAAGCTGCATTTCAGTGCCATGAAGGCATAAACGCCGAAAAGAAATTCGGTATTATGTACATATGTAAATATATGTAAATACACAAATAAAGAATTTTGAAAAAAAAAAAAAAAAAGCCTGCTAGCTCAGTTGGTTAGAGTGCCGTGCTAATAACGCGAAGGCCACAGGTTCGATTCCTGTGCAGGCCAGCTGAGTCGCTTCATTTTTCGTTGAAAGGTTTCTCATAATTTGCGTCATTCTACGCGCGCCTCCCCCTCAGGACACCTACATCTTCACGGGTGTTTGTGACCTGCTAGCTCAGTTGGTTAGAGCGCCGTGCTGATAATGCGGAGGCCACAGGTTCGATCCCTGTGCAGGCCAGCTGAGTCGCTTCATTTTTCGTTGAAAGGTTTCTCATAATTTGCGTCATTCTACGCGCGCCTCCCCCTCAGGACACCTACATCTTCACGGGGGTTTGTGGCCTGCTAGCTCAGTTGGTTAGAGCGCCGTGCTAATAACGCGGAGGCCACAGGTTCGATCCCTGTGCAGGCCAGCTGAGTCGCTTCATTTTTCTTTCAAAGGTTTCTCATGATTTGCGTCATTTTACGCGCGCCTGCCCCTCAGGACACCTACATCTTCAAGGGGGTTTATGGCCTGCTAGCTCAGTTGGTTAGAGCGCCGTGCTAATAACGCGGAGGCCACAGGTTCGATCCCTGTGCAGGCCAGCTGAGTCGCTTCATTTTTCTTTGAAAGGTTTCTCATGATTTGCGTCATTTTACGCGCGCCTGCCCCTCAGGACACCTACATCTTGACGGGGGTTTATGGCCTGCTAGCTCAGTTGGTTAGAGCGCCGTGCTAATAACGCGGAGGCCACAGGTTCGATCCCTGTGCAGGCCAGCTGAGTCGCTTCATTTTTCTTTGAAAGGTTTCTCATGATTTGCGTCATTTTACGCGCGCCTGCCCCTCAGGACACCTACATCTTCAAGGGGGTTTATGGCCTGCTAGCTCAGTTGGTTAGAGCGCCGTGCTAATAACGCGGAGGCCACAGGTTCGATCCCTGTGCAGGCCAGCTGAGTCGCTTCATTTTTCGTTGAAAGGTTTCTCATAATTTGCGTCATTCTACGCGCGCCTCCCCCTCAGGACACCTACATCTTCACGGGGGTTTGTGGCCTGCTAGCTCAGTTGGTTAGAGCGCCGTGCTAATAACGCGGAGGCCACAGGTTCGATCCCTGTGCAGGCCAGCTGAGTCGCTTCATTTTTCTTTCAAAGGTTTCTCATGATTTGCGTCATTTTACGCGCGCCTGCCCCTCAGGACACCTACATCTTCAAGGGGGTTTATGGCCTGCTAGCTCAGTTGGTTAGAGCGCCGTGCTAATAACGCGGAGGCCACAGGTTCGATCCCTGTGCAGGCCAGCTGAGTCGCTTCATTTTTCTTTGAAAGGTTTCTCATGATTTGCGTCATTTTACGCGCGCCTGCCCCTCAGGACACCTACATCTTGACGGGGGTTTGTGGCCTGCTAGCACGAAGACATGTGGGGGAAGTTGGCCTCGACAGTGCAGTGGCTCGATATCAACACCTTCGGGCGCGTGTGCAACAGCAAACTGTGAACGCCATGAACCATAACTATCTTAGTGCGGTAGCGTGAGACCCGTAGATTGCTGCGAATCTTGCAAAAGTTTGTTTGGTTTTAATTGTCAGGTACACAAGCAGTGTGCGATGTCACCCTTACGGTTTTTAGGCAAATAAAAATGTCAAAAAAAAAGGTTTGTGGCCTGCTAGCTCAGTTGGTTAGAGCGCGGTGCTAATAACGCGGAGGCCTCAGGTTCGGTCCCTGTGCAGGCCAGCTGAGTCGCTTCATTTTTCTTTGAAAGGTTTCTCAGGATTTGCGTCATTTTACGCGCGCCTGCCCCTCAGGACACCTACATCTTCACGGGGTTTTGTGGCCTGCTAGCTCAGTTCGATATGCGGATGACGTAGCCATCATCTGTTCTTCCAAGCTCCAAGTCTGTGAAGCCATCGCCATCATCAAGGACTTCACGAGAGTATCGGGTGCAGCACTCAACTTGAAGAAATCATCAGGAGCCTGGGTAGGAAGCTGGAGACATTTACCGGAGAAGTTTATGCGAATAACGTGGACGACAACGGTGGGAAAGTATTTGGGAATCCACTTCAATGAAGACAGGGGCGGTATGTGGGCAAAGAAATTGAGTCTGGTATCGGCAAAACTGCTCGCATGGCACGGCAGATATCTGTCGCTCCCCAGTAAAGCTTACGTATGTAATTCCGTCTTGTACCCGGCACTTTTTTATGCAGCACAGTGCATCAGCATCGACAAGGGCGCCATGAACAGGTTTCACAGGAAATGCGCTATGTTCATTTGGAAATCGCCAATGGAGAAGATGAGGCGGTCAAACTTGTTCCTAAGCCTGAAGAAAGGAGGCATCGGATTGGTCAACGTTATCATCAAACTGCAAGTACACAGATTTATGTATTTCCGAGATCAGAAGGACCCGCTGCTAAGGTCTGCACTTCAGTTGCTCGGGAACCCTTATCACAGCAGATGGACAGTCACAGGAAACTGTAGCTACCGTCGTTCCGCCGTCCTTTCCTTTTACAAAGAGGTAGCAGATGCTGTAGGTTTCTTTGAAGAACGGTTTTCGTGGGACTACCTCGCAACGGTAAAGAAGAAGACTCTGTACTGGGATACAATATCTGCAATAGTACCGACTCCTCTGTACAGACAATGTAACCCTCCGAAAGGGGCAGAAGGCGTATTAAGAAGGGTCCGGAAAATGTTAATTCCAACTGGTTCGAAGGACTTCTTTTTTCTGTTCCACTAATAAGTTTTGCCAGTAAAAGCATGGCTAGAAAGAAAGGGCTTCTTAATACCTTGGGCACCAAATTGCACAGCATGTCCGCAAGAAGAGGAAACACTTTTGCACGTCTTCCTGCACTGCAAGAGGGCAATCCAGTTTTGGGACATCTTCAAGGGCTTCATAGACCAAGACTTGAAGCTTCGGTGGCAGAACCTTAAGTACCTCCGAGTTGCAAGCACGCAGGACGAACATATAGTCTCGTGCCTGGTAGTTCTCGGCCTTCATTCTCTTTGGTCTTTCAGAACGGACGAAGTAGAGTGCCGGGAAAAACCAACGCCACCCTTAGTGAAGTTCAAACAGAAGTTGAAGTGGTTGCTAAGTGTGGTGCCAAAAGAGGAACTGGACGGACAGTGGCAGGGGATAAGAAACAAGCTTGAGAGGGGGGACCTGGACTTGAGGACAGCACTGTATGGAAAAGGGGGGCTCTGCTGAACGGCATCTTCGGCTGACAGGAGATATGTCAGCTTTTTTTACTGAGTGTTACTTTTAAACTATATGAATAAAATAAAAAAAAAAGCCTGCTAGCTCAGTTGGTTAGAGCGCCGTGCTAATAACGCGGAGACCACAGGTTCGATCCCTGTGCAGGCCAGCTGAGTCGCTTCAGTTTTATTTAAAAGGTTTCTAAGAATTTGCGTCATTTTACGCGCGCCTTCCCCTCAGGACACGTACATCTTCGAGGGGATTTGTGGCCTGCTAGCTCAATTGGTTAGAGCGCCGTGCTAATAACGCGGAGGCCACAGGTTCGAACCCTGTGCAGGCCAGCTGAGTCGCTTCAGTTTTATTTGAAAGGTTTCTAAGAATTTGCGTCATTTTACGCGCGCCTTCCCCTCAGGACACGTACATCTTCGAGGGGATTTGTGGCCTGCTAGCTCAGTTGGTTAGAGCGCCGTGCTAATAACGCGGAGGCCACAGGTTCGAACCCTGTGCAGGCCAGCTGAGTCGCTTCAGTTTTATTTGAAAGGTTTCTCAGGATTTTCGTCATTTTACGCGCGCCTTCCCCTCAGGACACGTACATCTTCAAGGGGATTTGTGGCCTGCTAGCTCAGTTGGTTAGAGCGCCGTGCTAATAACGCGGAGGCCACAGGTTCGAACCCTGTGCAGGCCAGCTGAGTCGCTTCAGTTTCATTTGAAAGGTTTCTCAGGATTTTCGTCATTTTACGCGCGCCTTCCCCTCAGGACACGTACATCTTCAAGGGGATTTGTGGCCTGCTAGCTCAGTTGGTTAGAGCGCCGTGCTAATAACGCGGAGGCCACAGGTTCGGACCCTGTGCAGGCCAGCTGAGTCGCTTCAGTTTTATTTGAAAGGTTTCTCAGGATTTTCGTCATTTTACGCGCGCCTTCCCCTCAGGACACGTACATTACAAAATATACGCCAAAGTTATGGCTGCTCGACTACAACTTGTGTTACCTCAATTGATAGGTGATCACCAAACGTGCGGAATAAGGGGTAGGACTATACTGACGAATATCCATGTGGTGCGTACCATTCTGGATTGGTGTCGGTACGAGGGGGACCATGTGGCCATGTTGCAGCTGGACCTTTCTAAGGCTTTTGACCGCGTATGTCACACATATTTGTTTGCGTTGCTGGAATACGTCAACGTGGGAGCTCGCTTTGTCGGCCGCATCAAGCTTTGTTACGAGCAAGTTGCCACGAGCCTCATCATTAACAACACTCTTGCCGCACCGATAATGCTGCGATCCTCGGTTCGACAGGGCTGTCCCCTGTCACCACTGCTCTTTGACTAGTACCTGGAGCCGCTGTGTCGGCGAGTCATCCGTCTGAATGATATCCACGGGTTCGAACTGGCCGGTACTGTGATCAAGGTGGCCGCATATGCTGATGATCTTGCATTCCTTGTCAAGGACAAACCTAGCGTAGTGAATGTCATGGAACAAATTGATTTGTTTGGCCAAGCGTCTGGAGCGCGTGTAAACAAAGAGAAGTCCTTAGGCGTTTGGTGCGGCCACTGGGCGACAACACCTGGAGCTTTTTGCGGAATTCCGTGGCAGGAACAAAACCCTCGTTATCTTGGTGTCCCGTTGCAAGAAACCAGGAACCCGAGTAGAATGTGGTCCCAGAGGCTCGACAACATAAGGAAACACGCTTTCATCTGGAGGAAGAAAGACCTTTCAATTTTTCAGCGAGCGACAGTATGCAACGTGTTTCTAGCTGCTAAACTGGTTTACCTTTTGCAAGTCTTGCAATGCCCGCGCAAAGTAGTGCACGCCTGTCACAGGATTTTTGCCACCACAATCTGGTGCTCTACATTTGAGAGGATGCGTCGCGACTATCTTTTTCGAAAACTTCGTGATGGAGGCCTCGGCCTACAGCACCTCTTTGTCAAACAACTGGTCATGAGACTCTGGTTCATTCGTGAGGAGCTGCATCCAGTTCTCGAGGGAGTAAAACGCATCCTTACATATAATTACATCCCGGAGTTACACGTCACGTTCACAGAGGGAACGATGCGGTTAACAGGCTTTTTCAAGGAGGTCGTTGAGTGCATGCAGTTTTTGAAAGCCAGGTTTACCCTTGAATACCTCTTGTCTGTGAACAAGAAAACGCTGGCCGCCCACTTGATCGATACATTGTTCCCTGTGCCTGTCTATCGAGATATTCCACCCACTTGGCCAGGCAGGGATGTTTTGGTTCGAGTCCAAAGGATGCCAATCAAACCAAACATGAAGACATTCTTTTACAAACTTCATACGTCAACACTACCTGTCAAGGCATGGCTCGCGCAGAAGGGCATATACGTGCCCTGGTCGGCAGACTGCAGGTTCTGCAAAGTTCCTGAAACGCATGATCACCTTTTCTTAGACTGCACAGAAGCCCAGTTCTTCTGGGACGATCTCCAGTATAAAGTTTTCAAAACTCGACTTCGGCTTAACCCACACACCATACGGTTTCTCCCATTACACCCGGGGGAAACAGTCAGGTACGATATTGTCATGCTTATAGCCTTGTACTGTCTGTGGAAACTTCGTATGGCTGACAGGAACGAAGAACCGTTAATGCCTCCTATGAAATACTTTAAGATAGAAATATCCCAACTTAAGCTGTGCCTTATGCGATGTTTAGAGCTGCCTGATTGGTTAGAAACATTGTCTGATGCCCTTACGTACTTGTAAAATCGTATGGACAAATTCAAAAGGTCTTCAGTTTCCTCTTTAGACGTTTTGTAATGGCCCACGGCGTTGCGACGTACTTGTAGTTGTGTGCACTTGTGTGTTTTGTTAATAAAAGGTGGAAAAGAAAAAAAAAAAAGCCTGCTAGCTCAGTTGGTTAGAGCGCCGTGCTAATAACGCGGAGGCCACAGGTTCGATCCCTGTGCAGGCCAGCTGAGTCGCTTCATTTTTCTTTGAAAGGTTTCTCATGATTTGCGTCATTCTACGCGCGCCTGCCCCTCAGGACACCTACATCTTCAAGGGGGTTTATGGCCTGCTAGCTCAGTTGGTTAGAGCGCCGTGCTAATAACGAGGAGGCCACAGGTTCGATCCCAGTGCAGGCCAGCTGAGTCGCTTCATTTTTCTTTGAAAGGTTTCTCATGATTTGCGTCGTTCTACGCGCGCCTGCCCCTCAGGACACCTACATCTTCAAGGGGGTTTATGGCCTGCTAGCTCAGTTGGTTAGAGCGCTGTGCTAATAACGCGGAGGCCACAGGTTCGATCCCTGTGCAGGCCAGCTGAGTCGCTTCATTTTTCTTTGAAAGGTTTCTCATGATTTGCGTCATTCTACGCGCGCCTGCCCCTCAGGACACCTACATCTTCAAGGGGGTTTATGGCCTGCTAGCTCAGTTGGTTAGAGCGCCGTGCTAATAACGCGGAGGCCACAGGTTCGATCCCTGTGCAGGCCAGCTGAGTCGCTTCATTTTTCTTTGAAAGGTTTCTCATGATTTGCGTCGTTCTACGCGCGCCTGCCCCTCAGGACACCTACATCTTCACGGGGGTTTATGGCCTGCTAGCTCAGTTGGTTAGAGCGCCGTGCTAATAACGCGGAGGCCACAGGTTCGATCCCTGTGCAGGCCAGCTGAGTCGCTTCATTTTTCTTTGAAAGGTTTCTCATGATTTGCGTCATTCTACGCGCGCCTGCCCCTCAGGACACCTACATCTTCAAGGGGGTTTATGGCCTGCTAGCTCAGTTGGTTAGAGCGCCGTGCTAATAACGCGGAGGCCACAGGTTCGATCCCTGTGCAGGCCAGCTGAGTCGCTTCATTTTTCTTTGAAAGGTTTCTCATGATTTGCGTCATTTTACGCGCGCCTCCCCCTCATTACACGTACATCTTCAAGGGGTTTTGTGGCCTGCTAGCTCAGTTGGTTCAAGCGCCGTGCTAATAACGCGGAGGCCACAGGTTAGATCCCTGTGCAGGCCAGCTGAGTCGCTTCATTTTTATTTGAAATGTTTCTCAGGATTTGCGTCATTTTACGCGCGCCTCCCCCTCATTACACGTACATCTTCAAGGGGTTTTGTGGCCTGCTAGCTCAGTTGGTTAGAGCGCCGTGCTAATAACGCGGAGGCCACAGGTTCGATCCCTGTGCAGGCCAGCTGAATCGCTTCATTTTTCTTTGAAATGTTTCTCAGGATTTACGTCATTTTACGCGCGCCTCCCCCTCATTCCACGTACATCTTCAAGGGGATTTGTGGCCTGCTAGCTCAGTTGGTTAGAGCGCCGTCCTAATAACGCGGAGGCCACAGGTTCGATCCCTGTGCAGGCCAGCTGAATCGCTTCATTTTTCTTTGAAATGTTTCTCAGGATTTACGTCATTTTACGCGCGCCTCCCCCTCATTCCACGTACATCTTCAAGGGGATTTGTGGCCTGCTAGCTCAGTTGGTTAGAGCGCCGTCCTAATAACGCGGAGGCCACAGGTTCGATCCCTGTGCAGGCCAGCTGAATCGCTTCATTTTTCTTTGAAATGTTTCTCAGGATTTACGTCATTTTACGCGCGCCTCCCCCTCATTCCACGTACATCTTCAAGGGGATTTGTGGCCTGCTAGCTCAGTTGGTTAGAGCGCCGTGCTAATAACGCGGAGGCCACAGGTTCGATCCCTGTGCAGGCCAGCTGAATCGCTTCATTTTTCTTTGAAATGTTTCTCAGGATTTACGTCATTTTACGCGCGCCTCCCCCTCATTCCACGTACATCTTCAAGGGGATTTGTGGCCTGCTAGCTCAGTTGGTTAGAGCGCCGTCCTAATAACGCGGAGGCCACAGGTTCGATCCCTGTGCAGGCCAGCTGAATCGCTTCATTTTTCTTTGAAATGTTTCTCAGGATTTACGTCATTTTACGCGCGCCTCCCCCTCATTCCACGTACATCTTCAAGGGGATTTGTGGCCTGCTAGCTCAGTTGGTTAGAGCGCCGTGCTAATAACGCGGAGGCCACAGGTTCGATCCCTGTGCAGGCCAGCTGAATCGCTTCATTTTTCTTTGAAATGTTTCTCAGGATTTACGTCATTTTACGCGCGCCTCCCCCTCATTCCACGTACATCTTCGAGGGGATTTGTGGCCTGCTAGCTCAGTTGGTTAGAGCGCCGTGCTAATAACGCGGAGGCCACAGGTTCGATCCCTGTGCAGGCCAGCTGAATCGCTTCATTTTTCTTTGAAATGTTTCTCAGGATTTACGTCATTTTACGCGCGCCTCCCCCTCATTCCACGTACATCTTCAAGGGGATTTGTGGCCTGCTAGCTCAGTTGGTTAGAGCGCCGTGCTAATAACGCGGAGGCCACAGGTTCGATCCCTGTGCAGGCCAGCTGAATCGCTTCATTTTTCTTTGAAATGTTTCTCAGGATTTACGTCATTTTACGCGCGCCTCCCCCTCATTCCACGTACATCTTCAAGGGGATTTGTGGCCTGCTAGCTCAGTTGGTTAGAGCGCCGTGCTAATAACGCGGAGGCCACAGGTTCGATCCCTGTGCAGGCCAGCTGAATCGCTTCATTTTTCTTTGAAATGTTTCTCAGGATTTACGTCATTTTACGCGCGCCTCCCCCTCATTCCACGTACATCTTCAAGGGGATTTGTGGCCTGCTAGCTCAGTTGGTTAGAGCGCCGTGCTAATAACGCGGAGGCCACAGGTTCGATCCCTGTGCAGGCCAGCTGAATCGCTTCATTTTTCTTTGAAATGTTTCTCAGGATTTACGTCATTTTACGCGCGCCTCCCCCTCATTCCACGTACATCTTCAAGGGGATTTGTGGCCTGCTAGCTCAGTTGGTTAGAGCGCCGTGCTAATAACGCGGAATCTACAGGTTCGATCCCTGTGCAGGCCAGCTGAATCGCTTCATTTTTCTTTGAAATGTTTCTCAGGATTTACGTCATTTTACGCGCGCCTCCCCCTCATTCCACGTACATCTTCAAGGGGATTTGTGGCCTGCTAGCTCAGTTGGTTAGAGCGCCGTGCTAATAACGCGGAGGCCACAGGTTCGATCCCTGTGCAGGCCAGCTGAATCGCTTCATTTTTCTTTGAAATGTTTCTCAGGATTTACGTCATTTTACGCGCGCCTCCCCCTCATTCCACGTACATCTTCAAGGGGATTTGTGGCCTGCTAGCTCAGTTGGTTAGAGCGCCGTCCTAATAACGCGGAGGCCACAGGTTCGATCCCTGTGCAGGCCAGCTGAATCGCTTCATTTTTCTTTGAAATGTTTCTCAGGATTTACGTCATTTTACGCGCGCCTCCCCCTCATTCCACGTACATCTTCAAGGGGATTTGTGGCCTGCTAGCTCAGTTGGTTAGAGCGCTGTGCCAATAACGCGGAGGCCACAGGTTCGATCCCTGTGCAGGCCAGCTGAGTCTCTTCATTTTTCTTTGAAATGTTTCTCAGGATTTACGTCATTTTACGCGCGCCTCCCCCTCATTCCACGTACATCTTCAAGGGGATTTGTGGCCTGCTAGCTCAGTTGGTTAGAGCGCCGTGCTAATAACGCGGAGGCCACAGGTTCGATCCCTGTGCAGGCCAGCTGAGTCTCTTCATTTTTCTTTGAAATGTTTCTCAGGATTTACGTCATTTTACGCGCGCCTCCCCCTCATTCCACGTACATCTTCAAGGGGTTTTGTGGCCTGCTAGCTCAGTTGGTTAGAGCGCTGTGCCAATAACGCGGAGGCCACAGGTTCGATCCCTGTGCAGGCCAGCTGAGTCTCTTCATTTTTCTTTGAAATGTTTCTCAGGATTTACGTCATTTTACGCGCGCCTCCCCCTCATTCCACGTACATCTTCAAGGGGATTTGTGGCCTGCTAGCTCAGTTGGTTAGAGCGCTGTGCCAATAACGCGGAGGCCACAGGTTCGATCCCTGTGCAGGCCAGCTGAGTCTCTTCATTTTTCTTTGAAATGTTTCTCAGGATTTACGTCATTTTACGCGCGCCTCCCCCTCATTCCACGTACATCTTCAAGGGGATTTGTGGCCTGCTAGCTCAGTTGGTTAGAGCGCCGTGCTAATAACGCGGAGGCCACAGGTTCGATCCCTGTGCAGGCCAGCTGAGTCTCTTCATTTTTCTTTGAAATGTTTCTCAGGATTTACGTCATTTTACGCGCGCCTCCCCCTCATTCCACGTACATCTTCAAGGGGTTTTGTGGCCTGCTAGCTCAGTTGGTTAGAGCGCCGTGCTAATAACGCGGAGGCCACAGGTTCGATCCCTGTGCAGGCCAGCTGAGTCTCTTCATTTTTCTTTGAAATGTTTCTCAGGATTTACGTCATTTTACGCGCGCCTCCCCCTCATTCCACGTACATCTTCAAGGGGTTTTGTGGCCTGCTAGCTCAGTTGGTTAGAGCGCTGTGCCAATAACGCGGAGGCCACAGGTTCGATCCCTGTGCAGGCCAGCTGAGTCTCTTCATTTTTCTTTGAAATGTTTCTCAGGATTTACGTCATTTTACGCGCGCCTCCCCCTCATTCCACGTACATCTTCAAGGGGTTTTGTGGCCTGCTAGCTCAGTTGGTTAGAGCGCTGTGCCAATAACGCGGAGGCCACAGGTTCGATCCCTGTGCAGGCCAGCTGAGTCTCTTCATTTTTCTTTGAAATGTTTCTCAGGATTTACGTCATTTTACGCGCGCCTCCCCCTCATTCCACGTACATCTTCAAGGGGTTTTGTGGTCTGCTAGCTCAGTTGGTTAGAGCGCCATGGTAATAACGCGGAGGCCACAGGTTCCATCCCTGTGCAGGCCAGCTGAGTCTCTTCATTTTTATTTGAAATGTTTCTCATGATTTGTGTCATTTTACGCGCGCCTCCCCCTCATTCCACGTACATCTTCAAGGGGTTTTGTGGTCTGCTAGCTCAGTTGGTTAGAGCGCCATGGTAATAACGCGGAGGCCACAGGTTCCATCCCTGTGCAGGCCAGCTGAGTCTCTTCATTTTTATTTGAAATGTTTCTCATGATTTGTGTCATTTTACGCGCGCCTCCCCCTCATTCCACGTACATCTTCAAGGGGTTTTGTGGCCTGCTAGCTCAGTTGGTTAGAGCGCCGTGGTAATAACGCGGAGGCCACAGGTTCCATCCCTGTGCAGGCCAGCTGAGTCTCTTCATTTTTATTTGAAATGTTTCTCATGATTTGTGTCATTTTACGCGCGCCTCCCCCTCATTCCACGTACATCTTCAAGGGGTTTTGTGGTCTGCTAGCTCAGTTGGTTAGAGCGCCATGGTAATAACGCGGAGGCCACAGGTTCCATCCCTGTGCAGGCCAGCTGAGTCTCTTCATTTTTCTTTGAAATGTTTCTCATGATTAGCGTCATTTTACGCGCGCCTCCCCCTCATTCCACGTACATCTTCAAGGGGATTTGTGGCCTGCTAGCTCAGTTGGTTAGAGCGCCGTGGTAATAACGCGGAGGCCACAGGTTCCATCCCTGTGCAGGCCAGCTGAGTCTCTTCATTTTTATTTGAAATGTTTCTCATGATTTGTGTCATTTTACGCGCGCCTCCCCCTCATTCCACGTACATCTTCAAGGGGTTTTGTGGCCTGCTAGCTCAGTTGGTTAGAGCGCCATGGTAATAACGCGGAGGCCACAGGTTCCATCCCTGTGCAGGCCAGCTGAGTCTCTTCATTTTTATTTGAAATGTTTCTCATGATTTGTGTCATTTTACGCGCGCCTCCCCCTCATTCCACGTACATCTTCAAGGGGATTTGTGGCCTGCTAGCTCAGTTGGTTAGAGCGCCATGGTAATAACGCGGAGGCCACAGGTTCCATCCCTGTGCAGGCCAGCTGAGTCTCTTCATTTTTATTTGAAATGTTTCTCATGATTTGTGTCATTTTACGCGCGCCTCCCCCTCATTCCACGTACATCTTCAAGGGGTTTTGTGGCCTGCTAGCTCAGTTGGTTAGAGCGCCGTGGTAATAACGCGGAGGCCACAGGTTCCATCCCTGTGCAGGCCAGCTGAGTCTCTTCATTTTTATTTGAAATGTTTCTCATGATTTGTGTCATTTTACGCGCGCCTCCCCCTCATTCCACGTACATCTTCAAGGGGTTTTGTGGTCTGCTAGCTCAGTTGGTTAGAGCGCCATGGTAATAACGCGGAGGCCACAGGTTCCATCCCTGTGCAGGCCAGCTGAGTCTCTTCATTTTTCTTTGAAATGTTTCTCATGATTAGCGTCATTTTACGCGCGCCTCCCCCTCATTCCACGTACATCTTCAAGGGGATTTGTGGCCTGCTAGCTCAGTTGGTTAGAGCGCCGTGGTAATAACGCGGAGGCCACAGGTTCCATCCCTGTGCAGGCCAGCTGAGTCTCTTCATTTTTCTTTGAAATGTTTCTCATGATTTGCGTCATTTTACGCGCGCCTCCCCCTCAGGACACCTACATCTTCACGGGGGTTTGTGGCCTGCTAGCTCAGTTGGTTAGAGCGCCGTGCTAATAACGCGGAGGCCACAGGTTAGATCCCTGTGCAGGCCAGCAGAGTCGCTTCATTTTGCTTTGAAATGTTTCTCATGATTTGCGTCATTTTACGCGCGCCTCCCCCTCAGGACACCTCTATCTTCACGGGGGTTTGTGGCCTGCTAGCTCAGTTGGTTAGAGCGCCGTGCTAATAACGCGGAGGCCACAGGTTCGATCCCTGTGCAGGCCAGCTGAGTCGCTTCATTTTTCTTTGAAATGTTTCTCATGATTTGCGTCATTTTACGCGCGCCTCCCCCTCAGGACACCTACATCTTCACGGGGGTTTGTGGCCTGCTAGCTCAGTTGGTTAGAGCCCAGTGCTAATAACGCGGAGGCCACAGGTTCGATCCCTGTGCAGGCCAGCTGAGTCTCTTCATTTTTCTTTGAAAGGTTTCTCACGATTTGCGTCATTTTACGCGCGCCTCCCCCTCAGGACACCTACATCTTCACGGGGGTTTGTGGCCTGCTAGCTCAGTTGGTTAGAGCGCCGTGCTAATAACGCGGAGGCCACAGGTTCGATCCCTGTGCAGGCCAGCTGAGTCGCTTCATTTTTCTTTGAAATGTTTCTCATGATTTGCGTCATTTTACGCGCGCCTCCCCCTCAGGACACCTACATCTTCACGGGGGTTTGTGGCCTGCTAGCTCAGTTGGTTAGAGCCCAGTGCTAATAACGCGGAGGCCACAGGTTCGATCCCTGTGCAGGCCAGCTGAGTCTCTTCATTTTTCTTTGAAAGGTTTCTCACGATTTGCGTCATTTTACGCGCGCCTCCCCCTCAGGACACCTACATCTTCACGGGGGTTTGTGGCCTGCTAGCTCAGTTGGTTAGAGCGCCGTGCTAATAACGCGGAGGCCACAGGTTCGATCCCTGTGCAGGCCAGCTGAGTCGCTTCATTTTTCTTTCAAACGTTTCTCATGATTTGCGTCATTTTACGCGCGCCTCCCCCTCAGGACACCTCTATCTTCACGGGGGTTTGTGGCCTGCTAGCTCAGTTGGTTAGAGCGCCGTGCTAATAACGCGGAGGCCACAGGTTCGATCCCTGTGCAGGCCAGCTGAGTCGCTTCATTTTTCTTTCAAAGGTTTCTCATGATTTGCGTCATTTTACGCGCGCCTCCCCCTCAGGACACCTACATCTTCACGGGGGTTTGTGGCCTGCTACCTCAGTTGGTTAGAGCGCCGATTCCACTTCCGGCGCTTGTGCTAACCGGTTGTGTGCGACATGAGCTCTGTTGGAGCGGCTGTTACGGCTAACCCTAGCCGGGATGAATCGTCTACTGTGCCTCGGAAGTCCTACAGGATGATTATGCCTACGTTACCAAAAGGCGAAATTTCACGTAACACTGTTTTTCTGCACGCGGACCCTGATGGGAGGCCGTATAAAGTTCAAGACTTCATAGTCCCTCTTGGAGTGGCAGTGAACAAGGCGGACATCGCGGGATTCGGTTCGTACCTCTTCAATCATGTGTGGGTGGTTACCTTCCACTCGGAGACGACAAAAGAGAAATTCCGGCAACTTGGCGAACTGGTAGTCAAAGGAAGACGGTGTGTTGTGGTGGACCCAAATTCCAATGACGTTACGTTTAAACTGCATTGGCTGCCAACGAATGTGACTGACGAGGCGGTTCGTCGTTGCCTGTCATTGTACGGGAAGGTTACAGATATCGTGCGGGAAAAGTGGAACTGTGCGGGTCTGGAGGGGGTGGAGACGACGACACGTTCCGTCACCGTGCAGCTTCACGATGGTGTAACTTCGGAGAGCATCCCATACCAACTGAAGATAATGGGTGTGACAGTGCTGGTGTCGGTCCCTGGAAAACCTCCCCTCTGCCTACGATGTAAACAGGTAGGCCATATACGCAGTCAGTGTCGCACAGACTACTGTCGTAGCTGTAAGGGCTACGGCCATCTAACGGAAGACTGTGTCCGCTCCTATGCTTCGATGACAAAGGGCACGTCGAGGAAAAGTAACGAGGAGATGGTAATGGACATTCAAGATACTGAGGCGACCTTGCAAAGTGAAAAGGAAAAATACCCGCACACAGAAGAAAGTGGTCCACCGCAAGGAAACTCATCGATAGGACTTCAAGAAGAGGAGGGAAATGTTTCGCACAAAGACAAAAGGACAGATGAACAACGAAAGATGGACTGCTCACAGGAGTCGACCGGAAAAAGGAAAGGTGCTGAAATTGAGAAAACTTTGGACAGATCCGTTGAAAGCCATCTGGGAAAATCTGATATTACGGGGAAGAAGAAAGTAAAGCAGGTTCAGGTGCTGGAAAGGCAGCTGCCCCTTCAAGAGGTAGGGTTGTCACAACTGGACGACCCAGGTTTCTTCTAATGGTAAACAGCATTGCGATTGTCGGCCGAGATAGCAGTATGATAAGAAAGAAGAAAATAAAACTTGCAACACTTAATGTCGTCAGCCTGATATCAAGCAGACGGAAGCACTGGATTGGAAACATGTTAGCTGCTGAGAAGGTCGACGTGGCATGCTTTCAAGAAACTAAAATTGCAACGATAGAGCAAGAAAGAGAACTTGTTAATTTTTTCCAGTCAAGATTCTGGTGTTATTGCTCGTCGGCGATAGGAGGAAGTGCGGGTACTCTCATTCTTATTAGGAAGAAAGCAGGCTTGGCGGTGGTGGACTGCGTGCTGGACGAGAGCGGTCGGCTGTGCGTGGTGGATTTTTTGTTCCGACAAAATATGATACGGCTTATTTCTGTATATGCACCCAATGTACATTCGGAAAGAAAAGACTTTTTCGCGTCACTGAGTCAGTTTGTGAACGTATCATGGAACGTCATATTGTGCGGGGACTTCAACTGTGTTCTCAAGAAAGCGGACTGCAGTTACAGGCAGGTAAAGAGTGACGTGAGCAGAAAGGAGCTGATAAAACTCACAACGAATGCCGACCTGACCGACGTCTGGGAAAAAATGCCCGGAGGTAATATCGAATTCACGCATTTTCAAGGAACCTCCCATGCAAGGCTCGACAGGTTCTATACATCGGGGCTGCTTCTCCCTATGATTGGAAACTACCAAGTAAAGCCACAGTTTTTTTCGGACCACTCTTTAGTCAGCATGACAGTTCAATGTCAGAACCGTACAAGTAGGGCCGGAAAAGAGAGCAGAACCTGCTGGAAGATGAATGAGAGTATACTGGAGGAAGAAAGTTTCTGCGACAAAATGAGAAGTATGATAGAAGAATATCAGAAAGAAGGAAATGCCAATGCCGTGACCTGGGAAGAATTTAAGCATGCGTTAAGGAAAGAAGCCATTGAATATTCACAAATAAGAGCCTTCGAAAGGAATCAGCGGATAAGGGATCTGATGCGGACACTGACGTCTTTGGCAGAGGTTGAGTGTAAACACCCAGGCTTCTTTAAAGAAGACATCAAGAAAGGTAAGGAAGAACTTCAGAAACTGTTTGAAGAGAAACACCGTGGAGCGCTCATACGAAGTAGGGTGCAGACACTAGTACGTGAAGAAACACCATTTACGATTTTCCGGTTTAAGGAGCGTGAACGAGCAGAGGGCAACGCTATCAAGTTTATTGATACAGGCGAGCGCATCGTCAAGGAGGATAACGAGATTGAAGATATCTTTTATAAACATTACCTCAGCCTTTTTCAAGAGAAGGACAGCGACCGGAAGCAGTACGAAATCTGGTTACAAGTTTTACCAACAGTAGGTGAGGAATGTATGGAAACGAACAACGCAGAAATAACGGAAGAAGAAATCACGAAAGTCATAAAAAAAATAGGAAGAAATAAGTCTCCTGGGATTGACGGGATTGGAGCAGGTTTTTACAAGGTGTTTTCTGAGCAGATATGCAGTATACTGAAAATTGTGTACGACGACATTTTAAGAAGAGGAATGTTACCGCCAAGCATGAGACAGTCACTCACGGTCCTGATTCCAAAAAAGAGAGAGGGCAAGGAGAACCCATCCGTCACTGACTACCGACCCATTAGTCTTCTGTGCACGGACTACAAGATCTTCGCAAAAATTCTGGCGGGCAGACTCGAAACAGCACTTCGGGGAATTATTGGAAATCATCAACCATACGGTCTCCACGGCAGATCCATTGCCAGAAACCTCCACGTAATGAGAACAGTCTGTGAAATAGCCAACTGTACTTCTCAGCAGTTTGCAGTGCTCCAGACGGATCTCAGGCAAGCCTTCGATAGAGTTAACCACGGATTCCTCTTTGCTGTTCTACAACATTGTCGGGTAGGGGACTATCTGAGTAGGTGGACCAAGATATGTTATAATGAAGTCACCACTCGGCTTTTGGTAAACGGAAAGCTCGGAAAAAGCATACCGATCCGGTCCTCCGTCAGACAAGGCTGCCCACTTTCACCCATTCTGTTTGCCATGTACCTCGAACCCCTCTGCCGCAAGCTAGCTATGAACAAGAACATTACAGGTGTAGTGATCGGTGCAGAGCACGTCAACGTTCTGGCATATGCGGACGACGTCGCAATAATCTGCTCAACGAAACTGCAAGTATGTGAAGCTATAGGTACCATTCAAGATTTCACTAAGGTTTCTGGAGCTGAGTTGAACTTGAGGAAATCAACAGGAGCCTGGCTAGGGAATTGGACATATACACCGGAGCAGTTCATGCAAATCACCTGGACCACAAGCATTGGAAAATACTTGGGTATTGCCTTCAACGGGCAGGGTACCTCAAACATGTGGTGGACACAAAAAATGAACCTTCTACGTGGAAGTCTGGTCCCCTGGCAAAGCAGATACTTGTCTTTCTGCAACAGGGCATACGTTTGCAATGCAGTGTTGTACCCTGCTGTACTTTACGCAGCTCAGTGTACTAGCATTAACAACGCTTCCAAGCCAAGTTCCACAGGATCTGTGCGACTTTCATTTGGCGTTCGTCTATGGAAAGCATGAGACGTTCAAACCTCTTCCTTAACCTGAAGCAAGGGGGCATAGGCCTCGTAAACCTACCGATCAAGATAAGAGTGCAAAGATTCTTTTACTTCAGAGAACAGAAAGATCCGTTCCTTAGAGCAGCACTTCAAGTTCTAGGCGGCGTATACCTCAGGAAGTGGACAGTAACATCTGAAGATAGAAGCCACCACATTCAATCTTTAACTTTCTATAAAGAAATAGCAAGTGCAATATCCTTTTTTGAGGACCTCTTCTCACAGGATTATCTCGTATCTGTTTCAAGGAAAAGACTGTATTGGGACACTATAGCTAAAGTTACGCCAACTCCGTTGTATAGACAGTGTAAGCCACCCTACGGCTCACAAGAAGTGCTCAGGAAAGTGAGAAGGCTAATGATCCCAACAGGGTCAAAGGATTTCTTCTTTCGGTTCCATTGGGAGGTCTTACCGGTTAAAACCTGGATGAGACGGAAAGGCTTCATAGTTCCCTGGTCCCTTAACTGCGTTGTGTGCCCCGAGGAAGAGGAGACTCTCATTCATGTGTTCTTGCTGTGTAAAAGAGCCATACAATTTTGGGGTGCATTCAGGAATTTCATTGACGTGGACATGGATCTGCACTGGACTCGCATGAAGTTTCTCCATTTTGGTGACACACTGGACAGTTTTTTAATTCTTGCACTACATTCCCTCTGGAGCTATCGCATGGACTATGTTGAATGTCGTGAAGGAAACGGAACGGCGTGGGAGAAGTTTGTGCAAAAGGTGTTATGGACAATTACTGTGCTACCAAACGAGGACTTGGTGGGTTTGTGGGCCGAGGTCCAAAGCAAGATCGAACGCGGTGAAGGCAACCTGAGTTGCCAGGTGTATGGTAGGAGAGGAGCAACTCGTTTGTAAGGCGGAAGCCAGCAAGGAACCGGAAGAAATGTAGGGGGGTTTACATATTTTAGTAATAATAAAAACGTTAAAAAAAAAGCCTGCTAGCTCAGTTGGTTAGAGCGCCGTGCTAATAACGCGGAGGCCACAGGTTCGATCCCTGTGCAGGCCAGCTGAACCTCTTCATTTTCCTTCGAATGGTTTTTGCATAACTTGCGTCACTTTACGCGCACCTCCCCATCAGGGCAACGACATTTCGGCGGGTATATGTGGCCTGCTAGCTCAGTTGGTTAGAGCGCCGTGCTAATAACGCGGAGGCCACAGGTTCGATCCCTGTGCAGGCCAGCTGAACCTCTTCATTTTCCTTCGAATGGTTTTTGCATAACTTGCGTCACTTTACGCGCACCTCCCCATCAGGGCAACGACATTTCGGCGGGTATATGTGGCCTGCTAGCTCAGTTGGTTAGAGCGCCGTGCTAATAACGCGGAGGCCACAGGTTCGATCCCTGTGCAGGCCAGCTGAACCTCTTCATTTTCCTTCGAATGGTTTTTGCATAACTTGCGTCACTTTACGCGCACCTCCCCATCAGGGCAACGACATTTCGGCGGGTATATGTGGCCTGCTAGCTCAGTTGGTTAGAGCGCCGTGCTAATAACGCGGAGGCCACAGGTTCGATCCCTGTGCAGGCCAGCTGAACCTCTTCATTTTCCTTCGAATGGTTTTTGCATAACTTGCGTCATTTTACGCGCACCTCCCCATCAGGGCAACGACATTTCGGCGGGTATATGTGGCCTGCTAGCTCAGTTGGTTAGAGCGCCGTGCTAATAACGCGGAGGCCACAGGTTCGATCCCTGTGCAGGCCAGCTGAACCTCTTCATTTTCCTTCGAATGGTTTTTGCATAACTTGCGTCACTTTACGCGCACCTCCCCATCAGGGCAACGACATTTCGGCGGGTATATGTGGCCTGCTAGCTCAGTTGGTTAGAGCGCCGTGCTAATAACGCGGAGGCCACAGGTTCGATCCCTGTGCAGGCCAGCTGAACCTCTTCATTTTCCTTCGAATGGTTTTTGCATAACTTGCGTCATTTTACGCGCACCTCCCCATCAGGGCAACGACATTTCGGCGGGTATATGTGGCCTGCTAGCTCAGTTGGTTAGAGCGCCGTGCTAATAACGCGGAGGCCACAGGTTCGATCCCTGTGCAGGCCAGCTGAACCTCTTCATTTTCCTTCGAATGGTTTTTGCATAACTTGCGTCACTTTACGCGCACCTCCCCATCAGGGCAACGACATTTCGGCGGGTATATGTGGCCTGCTAGCTCAGTTGGTTAGAGCGCCGTGCTAATAACGCGGAGGCCACAGGTTCGATCCCTGTGCAGGCCAGCTGAACCTCTTCATTTTCCTTCGAATGGTTTTTGCATAACTTGCGTCACTTTACGCGCACCTCCCCATCAGGGCAACGACATTTCGGCGGGTATATGTGGCCTGCTAGCTCAGTTGGTTAGAGCGCCGTGCTAATAACGCGGAGGCCACAGGTTCGATCCCTGTGCAGGCCAGCTGAACCTCTTCATTTTCCTTCGAATGGTTTTTGCATAACTTGCGTCACTTTACGCGCACCTCCCCATCAGGGCAACGACATTTCGGCGGGTATATGTGGCCTGCTAGCTCAGTTGGTTAGAGCGCCGTGCTAATAACGCGGAGGCCACAGGTTCGATCCCTGTGCAGGCCAGCTGAACCTCTTCATTTTCCTTCGAATGGTTTTTGCATAACTTGCGTCACTTTACGCGCACCTCCCCATCAGGGCAACGACATTTCGGCGGGTATATGTGGCCTGCTAGCTCAGTTGGTTAGAGCGCCGTGCTAATAACGCGGAGGCCACAGGTTCGATCCCTGTGCAGGCCAGCTGAACCTCTTCATTTTCCTTCGAATGGTTTTTGCATAACTTGCGTCACTTTACGCGCACCTCCCCATCAGGGCAACGACATTTCGGCGGGTATATGTGGCCTGCTAGCTCAGTTGGTTAGAGCGCCGTGCTAATAACGCGGAGGCCACAGGTTCGATCCCTGTGCAGGCCAGCTGAACCTCTTCATTTTCCTTCGAATGGTTTTTGCATAACTTGCGTCACTTTACGCGCACCTCCCCATCAGGGCAACGACATTTCGGCGGGTATATGTGGCCTGCTAGCTCAGTTGGTTAGAGCGCCGTGCTAATAACGCGGAGGCCACAGGTTCGATCCCTGTGCAGGCCAGCTGAACCTCTTCATTTTCCTTCGAATGGTTTTTGCATAACTTGCGTCACTTTACGCGCACCTCCCCATCAGGGCAACGACATTTCGGCGGGTATATGTGGCCTGCTAGCTCAGTTGGTTAGAGCGCCGTGCTAATAACGCGGAGGCCACAGGTTCGATCCCTGTGCAGGCCAGCTGAACCTCTTCATTTTCCTTCGAATGGTTTTTGCATAACTTGCGTCACTTTACGCGCACCTCCCCATCAGGGCAACGACATTTCGGCGGGTATATGTGGCCTGCTAGCTCAGTTGGTTAGAGCGCCGTGCTAATAACGCGGAGGCCACAGGTTCGATCCCTGTGCAGGCCAGCTGAACCTCTTCATTTTCCTTCGAATGGTTTTTGCATAACTTGCGTCACTTTACGCGCACCTCCCCATCAGGGCAACGACATTTCGGCGGGTATATGTGGCCTGCTAGCTCAGTTGGTTAGAGCGCCGTGCTAATAACGCGGAGGCCACAGGTTCGATCCCTGTGCAGGCCAGCTGAACCTCTTCATTTTCCTTCGAATGGTTTTTGCATAACTTGCGTCACTTTACGCGCACCTCCCCATCAGGGCAACGACATTTCGGCGGGTATATGTGGCCTGCTAGCTCAGTTGGTTAGAGCGCCGTGCTAATAACGCGGAGGCCACAGGTTCGATCCCTGTGCAGGCCAGCTGAACCTCTTCATTTTCCTTCGAATGGTTTTTGCATAACTTGCGTCACTTTACGCGCACCTCCCCATCAGGGCAACGACATTTCGGCGGGTATATGTGGCCTGCTAGCTCAGTTGGTTAGAGCGCCGTGCTAATAACGCGGAGGCCACAGGTTCGATCCCTGTGCAGGCCAGCTGAACCTCTTCATTTTCCTTCGAATGGTTTTTGCATAACTTGCGTCACTTTACGCGCACCTCCCCATCAGGGCAACGACATTTCGGCGGGTATATGTGGCCTGCTAGCTCAGTTGGTTAGAGCGCCGTGCTAATAACGCGGAGGCCACAGGTTCGATCCCTGTGCAGGCCAGCTGAACCTCTTCATTTTCCTTCGAATGGTTTTTGCATAACTTGCGTCACTTTACGCGCACCTCCCCATCAGGGCAACGACATTTCGGCGGGTATATGTGGCCTGCTAGCTCAGTTGGTTAGAGCGCCGTGCTAATAACGCGGAGGCCACAGGTTCGATCCCTGTGCAGGCCAGCTGAACCTCTTCATTTTCCTTCGAATGGTTTTTGCATAACTTGCGTCACTTTACGCGCACCTCCCCATCAGGGCAACGACATTTCGGCGGGTATATGTGGCCTGCTAGCTCAGTTGGTTAGAGCGCCGTGCTAATAACGCGGAGGCCACAGGTTCGATCCCTGTGCAGGCCAGCTGAACCTCTTCATTTTCCTTCGAATGGTTTTTGCATAACTTGCGTCACTTTACGCGCACCTCCCCATCAGGGCAACGACATTTCGGCGGGTATATGTGGCCTGCTAGCTCAGTTGGTTAGAGCGCCGTGCTAATAACGCGGAGGCCACAGGTTCGATCCCTGTGCAGGCCAGCTGAACCTCTTCATTTTCCTTCGAATGGTTTTTGCATAACTTGCGTCACTTTACGCGCACCTCCCCATCAGGGCAACGACATTTCGGCGGGTATATGTGGCCTGCTAGCTCAGTTGGTTAGAGCGCCGTGCTAATAACGCGGAGGCCACAGGTTCGATCCCTGTTCAGGCCAGCTGAACCTCTTCATTTTCCTTCGAATGGTTTTTGCATAACTTGCGTCACTTTACGCGCACCTCCCCATCAGGGCAACGACATTTCGGCGGGTATATGTGGCCTGCTAACTCAGTTGGTTAGAGCGCCGTGCTAATAACGCGGAGGCCACAGGTTCGATCCCTGTGCAGGCCAGCTGAACCTCTTCATTTTCCTTCGAATGGTTTTTGCATAACTTGCGTCATTTTACGCGCACCTCCCCATCAGGGCAACGACATTTCGGCGGGTATATGTGGCCTGCTAGCTCAGTTGGTTAGAGCGCCGTGCTAATAACGCGGAGGCCACAGGTTCGATCCCTGTGCAGGCCAGCTGAACCTCTTCATTTTCCTTCGAATGGTTTTTGCATAACTTGCGTCACTTTACGCGCACCTCCCCATCAGGGCAACGACATTTCGGCGGGTATATGTGGCCTGCTAGCTCAGTTGGTTAGAGCGCCGTGCTAATAACGCGGAGGCCACAGGTTCGATCCCTGTGCAGGCCAGCTGAACCTCTTCATTTTCCTTCGAATGGTTTTTGCATAACTTGCGTCATTTTACGCGCACCTCCCCATCAGGGCAACGACATTTCGGCGGGTATATGTGGCCTGCTGGCTCAGTTGGTTAGAGCGCCGTGCTAATAACGCGGAGGCCACAGGTTCGATCCCTGTGCAGGCCAGCTGAACCTCTTCATTTTCCTTCGAATGGTTTTTGCATAACTTGCGTCATTTTACGCGCACCTCCCCATCAGGGCAACGACATTTCGGCGGGTGTATGTGGCCTGCTAGCTCAGTTGGTTAGAGCGCCGTGCTAATAACGCGGAGGCCACAGGTTCGATCCCTGTGCAGGCCAGCTGAACCTCTTCATTTTCCTTCGAATGGTTTTTGCATAACTTGCGTCATTTTACGCGCACCTCCCCATCAGGGCAACGACATTTCGGCGGGTATATGTGGCCTGCTAGCTCAGTTGGTTAGAGCGCCGTCATTCCAGTTCCTGGCACCGAGGTGAACGGACGCGGAATGAGCTCCCTGCGAGCGGCGGCAACGGCTCCGAGCCGGGATGAAGTTAGGCCTAGTGTTTCCCAGACAGAGTACAAGACCATCCTACCTACTATTACGCCAGGTAACTTATCGCCTAACACGGTTATCATGCATGCGGATCCCTCCGCTAAACCGTACAAAGTGCTGGACTTTGATGCCCCACTGAGAGACGTGGTTGATAGACGAGAGATTTGTGCATTAGGGGCTTACCGCTATAACCACGTGTGGGCCATAACGTTCAGGAGCGAGATAGAGAAGGCGAAGCTGCTGAAGCAAAAGGAGATGCTTGTGAAAGACAAACGGTGCATCGTAATCGACCCAAACGCAAAAGAAATAACTCTGAAGCTTCACTGGGTCTCTACGATTTTAGCTGATGACGTAATCCGCAACGCTATGACAGAGTATGGTGACGTCCTGGATACGGCAAGAGAGACGTGGAAGTGCGCTGAATTTGCTGGCATAGAAACGACGACTCGGATAGTCAAGTTGCGGCTACGCGAAGGATCCACCGTCGACCAAATTCCATACATGATCCATATCAGGGGCGACCCGTTACTTGTTTCGGTGCCGGGGAAGCCGCCATTGTGCCTGCGGTGCAAACAGGTAGGGCACATACGCAATCAGTGTACGGCGACATGGTGCAAGAAATGTAAATCGTTTGGTCATGACCCAGAAGACTGTGTGCAAACCTACGCCAGCAAGACTCGGGGGCAAGGTAGCGACACGATTACAGAAAATCTAATGGACCAGGAAGAAGCGGATAAAACTGAAGATAGTACCCAGGAAAACAGGGACGTTGAAAAAGTTCCATCCCAAGAAGAAGGCACGAGCAAGAAGCGAACACAGATACCAAATGAGGAATGTGATAACAAAGACACAGAAGATAGCGACGCAGATATGGCCGAAGTAGAGGAAAATTCAATGAAAAGGAAAAGAGAGTCAGAGAGGCATGCTACCACTGTAAAGGACTATCTAAGAGA
This sequence comes from Ornithodoros turicata, assembly GCF_037126465.1. Taxonomy (NCBI): domain Eukaryota; kingdom Metazoa; phylum Arthropoda; class Arachnida; order Ixodida; family Argasidae; genus Ornithodoros; species Ornithodoros turicata. The sequence goes on from NC_088201.1 coordinate 233,630,316, forward strand.
GCAGAGAAAGGACGCAAGGTTTGAAAGTAGATGGAAGAAAGGGGACGCCCCGATGCCGGTGGTCCCGCTGGAGGAAGCTGGTGCATCACAGCTGAACGACCTTCACTTCACGGCCACCCAGTAACCAGCGGTCGCTTTCCAAACTCGTTCCATGTCAAGAAAAAAAATAAGAGTGGCAACTTTTAACACGTTCAGTCTGATTCGGCAAAACAGAAAGCACTGGCTCATGGAAATGATAAAGGAACACAAACTAGACATTATCTGCCTCCAGGAAACGAAGATCTCTACAGCGGAACAAGAAAAGGACCTTGTTAATTTCTTTAAACGTAACTACTACTGCTACCACTCCGCAGGCACTGGTCACAGTGCGGGGACAGCGATATTTGTGAAGAAGGACAGTATCGTCACCGTCGTCGACACCATCCTTGACCAAACCGGCCGATTTACCTGTGTCGATCTCCTCATCGCCAACCAGTTAGCGCGAGTAATTTGTGTCTACGCGCCAAATATAAGGGACGACAGGAAAATGTTCTTCTCTGAGCTGAGAGCTTTCGTGGACACACCGGCAAAAGTTGTATTCTGTGGCGACTTCAATATGGTAACCAGCAAGTATGACTGCAGCTACCCCTTCAGGAGGGACGCTAGTGTGACGGAATTCAAGAAGCTGGTGACAGATTTCAGTTTGGTCGACGTTGCTGCGGTAGGAACGGAACCCAGTCAGCGGTACACTCACTGGCAAGGTGCGTCCCATGCAAGACTCGACAGAATCTATTTCTCCGCTGACTGGGACAAGACGGCCTGCAACTACACCGTCACGCCGGTACCTTTCTCGGACCACGGACTTGTCAGCGTCGACATCGATCTCAGCGCTCAGGCCACAAGTTGCATCAGCAAGGCAAGGTCTTATTCGTGGAAGCTCAACGAAAGTATCCTGGAAGAAGAGACTTTCTGTCAGGAAGTGGAAAACATGATCACAGAATACAAGAGCGGAAACAGTATCAACGCCGTTACGTGGGAGATCTTCAAGACAAACTTCAAAAACAAAGCAATATCCTATAGTCAGTCAAGAAGCTTCAAGGAGAGGGAACAGGCCCGGTCACTTACCAAAGACCTCCGTGTGTTAGTCGCAGAGGAAGACCACACCCCTGGACGGTATACACAGGAAATTGGAGAAGTGAAAAAGCAGCTTCTTGAAATTTTGAAAAAACGATACAAGGGTGCAGCAATTCGGAGCCGGCTAAACACGGTGTCGCGTGAGGAAACGCCCAGCAAAGTATTCCTCCTACGGGAAAGAGAAAGGGGATCGTTCAACGCCATTACAGGTTTGAACAGTCCAGACGGCACTGCGACATCGCAAGAGGAAATCGAAGGACTGTTCTACGAGAAGTTCCGCGGTCTGTTCTCGTCATCAACTGGGACAAACGTTACCGATGCTATAAGCGGCCTCGATTTGCCGGCAGTAAAGACAGAAGTAGCAGAAGCAGCGAACGGCGAAATAACAACGGGGGAGATAGAGAGAGTTATCCGAAAGCTGGGAAGAAACAAAGCTCCGGGCCCGGATGGAATTGGATCAGCATTCTATAAAAGGTTCGCTACCTTGCTCTCCCCAATCTTGAAGTTGGTGTTCGACGACATCGCTTCGAGAAAGTTGCTCCCGCCATCAATGCGTCAATCCTTCACCGTCCTTATCCCTAAAAAGAACCCCAAGAACAGCGAAGCTCCAACAGTTAACGATTTTCGACCAATCAGCCTTCTCTGCGCTGATTACAAGATATTTGCCAAGGTTCTCAATAACAGATTAGAGGGTTGCCTGCGGACTGCCATTGGTCAGCATCAAGTCTACGGAGTCAAGGGCAGGTCGATCGCACGAAACTTACACGTGATGCGGGCGGTGTGCGAGGCTGCCGAAACACTACCTGCCCGGCTGTGCGTTCTCCAGGTTGACCTGCGGCAGGCGTTCGATAGAGTCAGTCACCAGTACCTCTGGGCGGTTCTTGAAAAACTGAAGGTCGGGAGCTCCCTAATGGCCTCGATAAAGCTCTGCTACGAAGACATCAGCACCAGATTAGTAGTGAACGGGAGGTTAAGCAAACCCATACCGATTCATTCATCAGTGAGGCAGGGGTGTCCACTTTCACCGCTTCTGTTCGCCGCATACCTGGAACCGCTATGTCGCATGATCAGTTCCAACGAAAGTATTCAAGGGCTCAAGATAGGCGCGGAAAGCATCAAGCTTCTCGCGTATGCCGATGACGTAACCGTAGTGTGCACCACTGTTGAGGGAGTCCAACAAGCACTAGACACCATTCAGGAGTTCTCGAAGCACTCCGGAGCAGAGCTCAACCTCAGCAAGACATTAGGCAGCTGGCTTGGACCGTGGGAAGAAACTCCAACCAATCTTCTTGGCTTGCAGTGGACAAACAAGGTTGACAAGTACCTCGGAGTCGAGTTCGACTTAAGAAAGCAAGCAGCACACGTATGGAACCCCAAATTGAACCGGCTCAGGCACTCGCTGACTCCCTGGCACGGACGGTTCCTCACGCTCTTCAACAAGGCGTATGTATGCAATTCCTGCTTGTACCCAGCAGTGCTGTATACCGCCCAATGCACGAAATACAACAATGCAGTGGTCAACAAGTTCCACCGACTGTGTGCCACCTTTGTGTGGAATTCTCCAATGGAAAAGATGCGACGATCGAACCTCTTCTTGAGCCCAAGCAAAGGTGGATTTGGACTTGTGAACCTCGACATTAAGCTCAAAGTACAGAGGTTCCTCTACTTCAGGGACCAGGGCGATCCATTCCTCAGAAGCTGCACACAGACACTTGGAGCACACCACCTCCATAGGTGGACAGTGCCACTAGAAAATCCGGCAAGGGCAAAGGAGACCCGGGCGTTCTACAGGGAGATCGGAGCGGCTATTGCCTTCTTTGAAATGCGTTTCTCTTGGGACTACCTCAGCAAGGTTAAGCGGAGAAAGCTCTACTGGGATACTGTAGACAGCGTGACACCAGAACCGCTCTATCGGAAGTTCCCTCTCACAACAGAAGCCCAGAACGTCTTCAAAAGGCTACGCAAGCTCTGCGTACCATCCGGCGCGAAGGACCTCTTCACAAGGTTCCACTGCGAAGTGTTGCCGGTCAAAGTCTGGCTGCAGAGAAAAGGATTCTTTGTCCCGTGGTCAGTGAGGTGTGACCTGTGCAGCGCTGAAGAAGACCTGTTTCATGTGTTTGTAAACTGCAAACGAGCTCGAGATTTTTGGGAGCAGTTCAGAGCGTGCACCGGTCTGGACATAAACATTGACTGGTTTTCGCTAAAATTCCTCGTGTTCGACGGCTGCGAAGACAACAACACGTCGGCCGCTCTGGTGGTCATCGGTCTCCACTCCTTATGGCGGTACAGGATGGCCATTTCTGAAGGCAAAGCCAAGCCGAAGACACCATGGAACCACTTCCTCACCAGCCTTGAATGGGTGCTCACGGTGGTGACAGCACGGGAAGACGATATCACTTGCAGCGGACTCAGGAGCCTGCTGCACACCATCACAGCAAGGAACAAGAACGCCAGCTGGTGAAAGACAGCGATGTGAAGGCACCTGCTTCGAGCAACAAGAGGGTACGGAAGAGTACCACGGTGAAGACGCCGCAGACCAAGCTGAACACGAACAAAATTAGGAAACGGCACACCCTACTAACTTACAGAATGGCGAAGTAGCCATTGAGGTTTTATGTACGTTTTAGCATGGAATAAAAGTTCGCAAAAAAAAAAAAAAAAAAAAAAAAAAGTTGGTTAGAGCGCCGTGCTAATAACGCGGAGGCCACAGGTTCGATCCCTGTGCAGGCCAGCTGAACCTCTTCATTTTCCTTCGAATGGTTTTTGCATAACTTGCGTCATTTTACGCGCACCTCCCCATCAGGGCAACGACATTTCGGCGGGTATATGTGGCCTGCTAGCTCAGTTGGTTAGAGCGCCGTGCTAATAACGCGGAGGCCACAGGTTCGATCCCTGTGCAGGCCAGCTGAACCTCTTCATTTTCCTTCGAATGGTTTTTGCATAACTTGCGTCACTTTACGCGCACCTCCCCATCAGGGCAACGACATTTCGGCGGGTATATGTGGCCTGCTAGCTCAGTTGGTTAGAGCGCCGTGCTAATAACGCGGAGGCCACAGGTTCGATCCCTGTGCAGGCCAGCTGAACCTCTTCATTTTCCTTCGAATGGTTTTTGCATAACTTGCGTCATTTTACGCGCACCTCCCCATCAGGGCAACGACATTTCGGCGGGTATATGTGGCCTGCTAGCTCAGCGGGATTCTACTTCCGGCTGTTGTGCTAGCAGGACGTAGGAAGGATGAGCTCCGAGCGAGCGTTGCTTACGGCTAACCCTAGCCGGGATATCACCGTCGATTCTGCAGGAAAGGCTTCGACCGAGAACTACAGAATGCTACTTCCTACATTGCCCACGGGTAACATATCCTTGAACACCATCTTCTTGCATGCGGACCCAAGTGGCAGGCCTTATGGCGCAGACGATTTTGCGGATGGAGTGTTGGGAATTATTGATAAAGAAGACGTGGCCCAGTTCGGAGCATATATCTACAATCATGTCTGGGCATTGACATTGCATTCAAGATTGCCAAAAGAAAAGCTTGTCGCAAAGGGCGAAATTGTCGTGAAGAACAAGAAATGTGTAATCTTGGACCCGAACAAAAAGGAGGTCGACATATCGCTGCACTGGCTTCCCATGCATGTGCCGAACGACGCCGTGGTTAATGTTTTCAACACCTTCGGTAAAACTGACCAGATTGAGAGAGAGAAATGGAGGTCAACTGCCTTCTCGGGAGCAGAGACAACGACACGCAGGCTCAAGTTAGTGTTGCACAATGGAATCTCAGTTGAAACGATTCCGCATATGACAAAAATCATGGGCTGTCAAGTTTTGATAGATATCCCTGGCAGACCGCCACTATGCCTGCGGTGCAAAAGAATCGGCCATCTCAGGAGGCAATGCAAGGCGCCGTGGTGTAAATCCTGCAAGAGATTCGGTCACGAGGAAGAGGACTGCGTCAGTACGTATGCATCCAAGACGAGAGCCCAAGGCGTGGACGCTGGGGCAGGGGATATGATGGACGTGGATGATTGTACTCAAGCAGGAGAAAGGTCGGGGGACAGCAACGGAACGCGGCACCAACTGCCTCTTCAGCAAAATAGTTTTTCTGCTCACAAAGAAGATCAAGACAATGCCATGCCAGGTGGAATGAATGACGCAGATGGGCCAACGGAGCACGTGCAGCCGAGGGAAGGGGCGGAGAGCAAAGGTAGCCTTGCGGCAGTACAGGAGACAACAGAACCAAAAGACAGGGAGGACCCCGAAATCGGGCGAGGAAAAGCAACGGATAGGGAGGTCCCCTCGCAGCCCATCAACTTAGAGTCACAAGAGTATAGAGAAGCCGGCCATGCGCAAGCAGTTGCAGACACCGGAACTGAAGAGCCCCCAGAGAGCGGGAGACCAGACCGAAAATGGAAAGACACGGTTAGCAACTGGAAGAAATCGAGGTATTCACCAGCACCCCTCGTCACTCCGGAAGAAAGAAGACGGCTCCAAAAAGACCAGAAGAAGAAAACATGAAAAGGAAAAACACGCTGAAAATAGCTACCATTAATGCTAACAGCCTACTTCGGAAGGAAAGAAAGGACAGCTTCATCAGCTTAGTGCTCAGCGAGAGATTTGACATTGTTTGTGTTCAAGAAACAAAAATATCATCAAGGGAGCAAGAAATCGAAATGGTCAAAGCCTTCCAAAAGTGGTTTTTTACCTTTCACGCTACTGGTGTCAGCGGGAGTGCGGGTACCGCCGTAATGGTGAAAAGAGACAGTGAGGTAATTATAGTTGACTATGAGCTAGAGCAAAATGGGAGGGTCGTCAGTGTAGACTGTGTGTGGGGCGGAGAAATTGTGCGGCTAATAAGTGTGTACGCTCCAAATGAAACTGCGGAACGCAGGGCCTTCTTCGAAACTAGTGTGGACCACTTCTTGGACACAGAAAGCAAAGTAATAATTGCGGGGGATTTCAACTGCGTCACTCGGAAAGAAGATAGCACATATAAAAGAGAGAAGAAGGACTGCAGTGCGACGGAGCTTAAAAAGCTACTGCGTAATCAGGACTTGCACGACGTAGCTATCGGGAACGACACAGCGCTGAAGTTCACGCACTGGCAGGGCATGTCACACGCTAGATTGGACAGAATCTATATACCCGGAGAGTGGGCGTCGCGCCAAGCGGGCTACAATGTCATGCCGGTAGCTTTCACGGACCATGCTTGTGTGAGTGTCCTGTTGAGTTTTGATAATCAAGGGCCGAACCAGTCCCGCAACACAACATGGAAGCTGAATGAGAACGTCCTTGAAGACGACAAGTTTACTGGTGAGATAAGGAGTATGATAGGCGCTTTGCATGAGCGCGGGGCAAACGCCCCAGCGTGGGAATTTTTCAAGGAAGAAGTGCGAGCGAAGGCTATTGAATACAGTCAAAGACGAGCAGAAGAGAAAAGGCAGGAAATGAAGGCCTTAATGAAAAGTCTGCTCATCATTGTAAAAGAGGAGGAGAAAAGTCCTGGGACATTCACAGAGGACATTAAACAAATCAAAAATATGATAACAGAGAGGCTACGGGAAAAGTTGGCTGGCGCCCAGGGGCGTAGCCGAATACAAACTGTAGAACGGGACGAAGTGCCGACCAAGGTGTTCTTGGCACACGAAAGGGAGAAAGTAAAAAAGAACGAGGTCACGACACTAATGTATAATGGAATTGTAGTGGAAGGAGCAGAAGCTGTTGAGGAAGCGTTTCATGAACACTACAGAAGGCTGTTTAACTCTACGCAAGACGGGCCACTAAAGCCCACTGCCCTCTTTCGGAACGTTCCGACACTAACAGACGAAGACCATTCCTCGGGCGAAGGGAAGATAAAAAAAAAGGAAATCCGCGGCGTAATCCGTAAGCTGTCCAAGAACAAAGCGCCCGGCCCAGACGGCCTCGGGTCAGCCTTCTATAAGAAATTCGAAGAGGAGTTGAGTGCTGTCCTGGAGGTAGTTTTTGAAGACATCAAAACTCGTCAGCTAATGACCCCTACCATGAGGAAAAGTCATACTATCCTGATACCGAAGAGGGGGAGCTCGGAAGAAGTGCCCTCTACGTCGGACTTTCGTCCCATTTCATTGTTATGCACTGACTACAAGATACTCGCAAAGGTTCTAGCGCGGCGATTGGACAGCGTTCTGTGGAAAGTAATAGGAGCGCACCAAACCTACGGAATAAAGAAGAGGTCCATCGCCACCAACCTACATGTGATGCGCACTATTGTCGAGGCAGCAAAATCGGTGGGCGCTAGGACAGCAGTGTTTCAGGCCGATCTTAAACAGGCCTTCGACAGGGTGCGTCAACAGTTCCTATTTCAGCTTCTGAGCCACGTGAACATAGGGCAAGACCTGAAAGCGTGGATTACTATCTGTTATCGGGACATCACCGCTCAGCTACTTATCAACGGAAGGATAGGCCTTCGCTTCCCCATAAGGAACTCAGTGCGGCAAGGTTGCCCCATGTCTCCGACGCTCTTCGCTCTTTACCTGGAGCCGCTATGCCGCGCGATTGTAAACAATCAAGAGATCAAGGGTCTCACACTAGCCAAGGAAGAAGTGAAAGTGCTCGCCTTCGCCGACGACCTTGCAATCATCTGCAACGACCAGGAGCAGGTCTCGGCCGCTCTAGAAACAGTTCATGACTTCTGCGAGTCATCAGGGGCTTTGCTAAACCTGAAGAAGTCGAAGGGTACCTGGCTAGGCGACTGGGACACGCAGCCTCACATCTACATGGGGATCCAGTGCACTCAAGTGATAGGGAGGTACCTTGGGGTTTTTCTGGATGATACCTCAGCGGCGGGAGAAAAATGGCAGCTAAAGTTGCAGTCAGTTAACGGGAGGTTGCAACCGTACAAAGGAAGATATCTTTCCATTCTTCATCGCAGCTTCATCTGCAACACAGTCCTATATCCGTCCATCCTCTATTCGGCCCAAGTCATCCCCATCGACTCCGGGACTATGCAACGTTTCCATAGAATCTGTGCTACTTTTCTGTGGGATTCAAAGTTCGAAAAGATGCGCCGTACGAACATTTTTTGGCCGCTGCAGGCGGGTGGTCTAAATGTCGTAAACCTCGGTATCAAGGTACAAGTGCAGCGTTTTTTCTACTTTAGGGACATCAAAGCGCCGGTACTGCGAGAGGCGCTGCAAATTCTCGGAGCGAGGTCACTGTGCAAGTGGGTGATAAGTACCGCAGTTCCTTCCCTGGGAGCACCCGAGTCACAATTCTACAAAGAAGTGGCCAACAGCATCAGGTTCTTTCTTGAAAGGTACTCGTGGGAGCACCTAACAGTGGTGAAAAAGAAGACACTCTACTGGGATACGGTGATGAGCGTGTTTCCCCCTCCGCTCTACCGGCAAAGTTTCGCCGCATCCGACGGACAAGACGTGTTGAAGCGGGTCGCAAAGCTTCCGATGCCGACGGGCACGAAAGATTTCTTCGTGAGATTCCACACCGAAGTGCTCCCCGTCAAGAAATGGATGGAAGCCAAAGGCTTCTTTGTGCCATTAGAAGGAAATTGCCACATATGCGGGACATCGGAAACCCTGAGGCACGTTTTCTACGAGTGCAGAAATGCAGTGCTCTTCTGGTCGGACCTCCGAGCTTCGCTGCTACTTGGCGATGACATTTCGTATGAAAGCCTAAAATTCCTAAAGTTTGTGAACAAGCAGCACGAAGAGTTCATGAGCGTGGTGACTGCTACAGCTCTACAGGCCCTTTGGAAAGCAAGGACGGCCAGAGTGGAATGCGATGCGAAAGCAAAACCACCAGTTACCTATATGAAGGAAAAGCTGATGTGGACGATATCACTGATCGGAACAAAAAAGCTCCGTGAAGAAGAGAAATGGAAAGAACTTGCATCCGTAATCATGGCTCTGGAACCAAAACATTTCGGCCGTCACCCGAAACTGCGAGGTAATCAGGGTCTTTCAAACAGCTGCCGCTCATGAAGAGATGGGAAGACAGGGCGACGACTAGTACTTAGGTTTTAGCAGGCAGTGCACTAGTCGTGCACAGCACTTTTATACTTCTTCCAATCCTTGCCTTCATGTCAATAAAGGTTTTACATATATAAAAAAAAAAAAAAAAAAAAGTGGCCTGCTAGCTCAGTTGGTTAGAGCGCCGTGCTAATAACGCGGAGGCCACAGGTTCGATCCCTGTGCAGGCCAGCTGAACCTCTTCATTTTCCTTCGAATGGTTTTTGCATAACTTGCGTCATTTTACGCGCACCTCCCCATCAGGGCAACGACATTTCGGCGGGTATATGTGGCCTGCTAGCTCAGTTGGTTAGAGCGCCGTGCTAATAACGCGGAGGCCACAGGTTCGATCCCTGTGCAGGCCTGCTGAACCTCTTCATTTTCCTTCGAATGGTTTTTGCATAACTTGCGTCATTTTACGCGCACCTCCCCATCAGGGCAACGACATTTCGGCGGGTATATGTGGCCTGCTAGCTCAGTTGGTTAGAGCGCCGTGCTAATAACGCGGAGGCCACAGGTTCGATCCCTGTGCAGGCCAGCTGAACCTCTTCATTTTCCTTCGAATGGTTTTTGCATAACTTGCGTCATTTTACGCGCACCTCCCCATCAGGGCAACGACATTTCGGCGGGTATATGTGGCCTGCTAGCTCAGTTGGTTAGAGCGCCGTGCTAATAACGCGGAGGCCACAGGTTCGATCCCTGTGCAGGCCAGCTGAACCTCTTCATTTTCCTTCGAATGGTTTTTGCATAACTTGCGTCATTTTACGCGCACCTCCCCATCAGGGCAACGACATTTCGGCGGGTATATGTGGCCTGCTAGCTCAGTTGGTTAGAGCGCCGTGCTAATAACGCGGAGGCCACAGGTTCGATCCCTGTGCAGGCCAGCTGAACCTCTTCATTTTCCTTCGAATGGTTTTTGCATAACTTGCGTCATTTTACGCGCACCTCCCCATCAGGGCAACGACATTTCGGCGGGTATATGTGGCCTGCTAGCTCAGTTGGTTAGAGCGCCGTGCTAATAACGCGGAGGCCACAGGTTCGATCCCTGTGCAGGCCAGCTGAACCTCTTCATTTTCCTTCGAATGGTTTTTGCATAACTTGCGTCATTTTACGCGCACCTCCCCATCAGGGCAACGACATTTCGGCGGGTATATGTGGCCTGCTAGCTCAGTTGGTTAGAGCGCCGTGCTAATAACGCGGAGGCCACAGGTTCGATCCCTGTGCAGGCCAGCTGAACCTCTTCATTTTCCTTCGAATGGTTTTTGCAAACTTGCGTCATTTTACGCGCACCTCCCCATCAGGGCAACGACATTTCGGCGGGTATATGTGGCCTGCTGGCTCAGTTGGTTAGAGCGCCGTGCTAATAACGCGGAGGCCACAGGTTCGATCCCTGTGCAGGCCAGCTGAACCTCTTCATTTTCCTTCGAATGGTTTTTGCATAACTTGCGTCATTTTACGCGCACCTCCCCATCAGGGCAACGACATTTCGGCGGGTATATGTGGCCTGCTAGCTCAGCATTCTACTTCCGGCTGCGAAAGCATACGGACGTACGAAACATGGGCTCCGTGGGAGCTGCGACTAATACGGCTAGGCCTAGCCGGGATTCTTCGAATGGTTCTGCTGCGGCACCCGAAAACTACAGACTACTTCTGCCCACCCTGCCTACAGGCAATATTTCGCTCAACACCATTTTTCTACATGCTGACCCTTCAGGTAGGCCTTATCGTGCAGACGACTTCGCAGAGGGCGTGTTTTCTGTGATCAGCAGAGAGGATGTGGCCCAATTCGGCGCGTACCTGTACAACCACGTTTGGGCGTTGACGCTTCATTCCGCATTGCCGAAAGAAAAGCTGGCTACAAAGAAGCATATCACCGTAAAGAATAGAAAATGCCTTATCATCGACCCCAACCAGAAAGAATTGAACATCTCCGTGCACTGGCTGCCCATGCACGTCTCGGATAATGCGGTTATAAATGCGCTCAGCGCCTACGGCAAGGTTGACAAGATTGAAAGAGAGCGTTGGCGATCAACAGCGTTCGCCGGAGCGGAAACCACGACGCGTAGGATTGCTCTTGTTCTACGAGATGGTGTGAGTGTCGAAAGTATTCCCCATATTTTGAGGATTCTTGGAGGGCAAGTTTTGATTGACATTCCCGGAAGACCACCCCTGTGCCTACGTTGCAAAAAAGTTGGACACCTCAGGAAAGTGTGCAAGTCGCCATTTTGCAGGGTGTGCCGAAGCTTCGGCCATGAGGCCGAGGACTGTGTGAGCACTTACGCGTCAAAGACAAGGGCATCTGTCGATGATAGCGCTGCAGTGGATATGATGGACGTAGAAGAAAGCGCAGCAGTGGGAAGCAGAGAAGAACAGGAGAATGATCCATCGGAGACGCAGGAGCGAAAGAGCGAAGGTATAATCGATGGCAATATTCGACGCACAGAGGAGGTGCACAGTCCAGAAACAGTCGATAATGCAGGGAACGATACGGAGCCCATTCAGGAGGGAACTTCAACCCGAAAGGAAATGGACGGCGGGGATCAGCAACCAACAGATGATCCAAATGAACAGCAGGCAGCTATTGACATATCGGCAGAAACAGCGTCGGACAAAACTGACTCGGCACAAAATCCTGCAGAGCCCGTGGAAGAAGTTGTGGAAAATACACAACCTTCAACTTGGAAGACTTCGGAAAGAGAGGGAAAAGGGGACGATGGTGCTGGATCTACAAATCAACTACCGCTGATCTGCAATGAGGAGAGCGGACGATGTGCAGATAGTGGCCGAAATGATCTGAAATGGAAGGACGCCATCTCAAACTTAAGGAAATCGAGGTACACACCTGCCCCGCTAATAACCCCAGAAGAACGAAGGCAACGACTTCAGCTTCTCAAAGGCCAAAAGTAAGCATCTTATTTAAGACCATACACCATGAAAGCCAAGTTAAAGATAGCAACGTTGAACGTAAACAGTCTGATACGGAAAGAAAGGAAAGCCTGGCTGAAGACTGCAATTTTTGAAAACAGCCTCGACATAATTTGCATACAAGAAACGAAGATATCGTCGAAGGAGCAAGAGGTCGAGTTCGTAGAATATTTTAAACAGCAATTCATCGTGTTGCATGCATCGGCTGTTAATGGAAGTGCAGGGACAGGGATCATGATCAAAAAGAGAAGCGGTGTCACCGTCATCGATTATGAATTGGAGCAGAACGGGCGTGTGGTGTGTGTGGACTGCGTCTGGAATGAAGAGATCATACGCGTGATAAGCATCTATGCCCCGAATGAAGATAACGAACGAAAACTTTTCTTCGAAACCAGCGTGTCTCATTTTCTAGACACAAGAAGTAAACTGATAATAGCCGGAGACTTCAACTGTGTCTGCCGACCTCAAGATTGCACCTACAAAAATCTGAAGAAGCAGAACAGCGTGAAACAGCTAAAAAGGTTGCTGCAGGAACATGACCTTCAAGATGTAGCAATTGGAAATGAAGATGCCGCGGCAAAATTTACGCACTGGCAAGGCAGCTCACATGCAAGGCTGGACCGTATCTACCTCTCCGGTGAAATTAAGCTGCGCACAACCATGTACAGAGCCGTACCAATGGCTTTCACAGATCACGGATTAGTAATCGCTGATCTTAAATGGGACAACAAGGGCAATCTGCACCGCAACTTACCCTGGAAGCTAAACGAAAAAATTCTCGAAGATGAAAAGTTCAAGAAGGAGATAAGGGACCTGATTAACAGTATGAAGGGGGATGGAGTGAACGCCGCTTCCTGGGAAATCTTCAAGGAGCAAGTGCGGCTGAAGGCCATTGAGCGCTCAGAAGCAAGAGCTTTTGAAAGCAGAAGCGAAATGAAAACATTATATGGAAGCCTGATGACGATATTAAAAGAAGAGGAGGCATGTCCTGGAAGATTTACAGCAGATATTAAAGAAATAAAGAAGCGCATACTGGAGCGGATGCGGGAGCGCTACGTCGGAGCACAGATACGAAGCCGTGTGGAAGTCATTGAACCCGATGAAGCACCAAGTAAAGTATTTCACGCACGTGAACGGGAAAGAGTTATGAAGAATGAGATAAAAAGCTTAAAGACAGAAAGTGGACTATTGAAGGGCAATGAGGCGGTGGAGGTAGCACTGTACAACCACTACAAAGACCTGTTCGAGAAGCAGGATAACGCACCAGGATTGAATGCAGAACTCTTCAAGCACATGCCAAAGCTCACCGATGCTGACAGAGAAAAAGTGGACGGGAGAATAACGCAAAGTGAGATCAGCCGTGTGATTAAAAAGCTTCCAAGAAACAAAGCTCCGGGTCCTGACGGCCTAGGCTCAGCGTTCTACAAGGCTTTCCAGGAAGATCTAACGCCGATCCTCGAAACAGTCTTCGAGGACATTAAATGCCGGCAGTTGATGCCACCGTCCATGCGGAAGAGCCATACCGTGCTAATACCGAAAAAGTCGACTCCGGACGGCGCCTTCTCAGCGTCAGATCTGCGCCCTATAAGCTTACTGTGCACAGATTATAAAATCCTGACTAGGGTGCTCGCTCGACGACTTGACAGTCTACTCGACAAGATCATTGGTGGACATCAGAGCTACGGAGTCAAGGGTCGAACAATCGCGGTCAACCTCCATACCATGAGAACGGCATGCGAAATAGCAAGAGTGACGGGTTGCCCGTTGGCCGCCTTCCAAGTAGACTTAAGTCAGGCATTCGACCGAGTGTGCCACGAGTTTTTGTTCCACCTCTTACAGTGGATCGGCGTAGGAGGAAACCTGGAGCAGTGGATTCGAATCTGCTACACAGAGATCTCAGCACAGCTGATTGTAAACGGGAACATAGGGCGAAGGTTCGCCGTCAAGAGTTCCGTTCGGCAAGGTTGTCCAATGTCACCGGCCTTGTTTTCACTTTACCTCGAGCCACTCTGTCGCCTGATTATGAACAACAAAGAAATCAGCGGGCTCAATCTAGCCCAACAGGAGATCAAGATCCTGGCGTACGCAGACGACGTGGCTATCATCTGCATGGATGAAGAACATGTGAAGAGTGCACTGCAAACGTTGCTATCATTCTGTGAAGCATCAGGAGCTAAAATCAACACTGCGAAGTCGAAAGTCTCCCTGCTGGGAGAGTGGCAAAGCAAGCCCACAAACATCATGGGTATCGAGTGCTCGCCGGAGCTGGGAAAGTACCTGGGAGTGAACATGGACACGACAAATGATGATTCTGGACCATGGCCAGTAAAGCTCAACGCGCTACACGGGAAATTGCAGTCTTACAATGGAAGAGAGTTATTCCTGCTACACCGAAGCCATATATGCAACACAGTCCTTTATCCTACTGTGCTGTACACGGCCCAGGTTGTTCATGTCGATACGAAGACTGTGCAGCGCTACCACAGAATCTGCGCCACATATCTATGGAAATCTACTTTCGAGCGCATGCGTAGGACGAATCTGTTTCTGCCCCTGCAGGCTGGAGGACTTAATTTGGTGAACTTGGAGATAAAACTGAAAGTTCAGCGCTTTATATACTTCCGCGATCAGCGCGCACCGGAGCTGCGAGCTGGGCTACAAAAGCTGGGCACGCGGAACCTGATAAAGTGGATTGCAACCACCGAAGCTTCTGTAGGAGTAGCAGGCGGTCTGACGTTCTACAAGGACATCGAGCACAGCATAGACTTCTTCCTGGAGAAATTTTCGTGGGAATACCTTGCAACGGTTAAAAAGAAGACGCTCTATTGGGACACTGTTACCAGTTCCTTCCCGCCACCTCTCTACAGGCAGCAGTATACAGCGCTCAGTCAGCAAGATGTACGTGCTAAAGAGAGTCCGGAAATTGCCTGTTCCCACCGGAACCAAGGATTTTTATATCCGGTTCCACATTGAAGTGCTCCCAGCAAACCAGTGGCTTAGGGACAAAGGCTTCTTCGTGCCTCAGAACGCAAGATGCGATGTATGTGGCCAAGAGGAGACCATTCGCCACATAGTTTATGAATGCAGGAACGCCATACTTTTTTGGAGCGACTTGAGGGCAACTCTGCGTCTGAATGAAGGTTTTACGTACCAAAGCCTGAAGTTCATTGTCTTTGCAGACACCAACTACATTGAAACGCTAAGTGTGATAGCAATGGCGGGGCTACAAGCTCTTTGGAAAGCAAGAACAGCACGCGTTCAATGTGATGTTCGCCGGAAGTCATCCGTGGAATACCTCAAACATACGCTCATGTGGACGATATCCCTAATTGGGACAAATAACTTGCGAGACGAGGAGAGATGGACTGAGCTAGCCCCTACGATAAAGCGACTTGAACCAAGGACATTCGGGTGCAAAATAAAACTGTAAGGCCGACAGTGGAACAGACAGGACGGAATGTGGGCAAGCATGTACGAGGCAGTGATTTTAGTGATCTAGTACAAAAGGGATGTACGAAATAGTGGTTTTATAGAAACGCAATAAAAAAAAAAAGTGTTTGTGGCCTGCTATCTCAGTTGGTTAGAGCGCCGTGCTAATAACGCGGAGGCCACAGGTTCGATCCCTGTGCAGGCCAGCTGAGTCTCTCCATTTTGCTACGAATGGTTTTTCATGATTTGCGTCATCTTACGCGCGACTCCCCCTCAGGACACCTACATCTCGACGGGTGTTTGTGGCCTGCTAGCTCAGTTGGTTAGAGCGCCGTGCTAATAACGCGGAGGCCACAGATTCGATCCCTGTGCAGGCCAGCTGAGTCTCTCCATTTTGCTACGAATGGTTTTTCATGATTTGCGTCATCTTACGCGCGACTCCCCCTCAGGACACCTACATCTCGACGGGTGTTTGTGGCCTGCTAGCTCAGTTGGTTAGAGCGCCGTGCTAATAACGCGGAGGCCACAGGGTCGATCCCTGTGCAGGCCAGCTGAGTCTCTCCATTTTGCTACGAATGGTTTTTCATGATTTGCGTCATCTTACGCGCGACTCCCCCTCAGGACACCTACATCTCGACGGGTGTTTGTGGCCTGCTAGCTCAGTTGGTTAGAGCGCCGTGCTGATAACGCGTAGGCCACAGGGTCGATCCCTGTGCACGCCAGCTGAGCCTCTCCCTTTTTCTGCGAAAGTTTTTTCTTGATATCCGTCATTTTACGCGAGCCTCCCCCTCTGGGCAACTACATTTTGGCGGGTGTTTGTGGCCTGCTAGCTCAGTTGGTTAGATCGCCGTGCTGATATCGTCGAGGCCACAGGTTCGATCAAAGGCGTACGCCTTTGTTTGCGACAATTATGAACAGCATAAGTGTCACAGAAAATGCGTACGTCCCCTGTTTTCAACAAATCAGGGCAGATAATGCTAACATTCGAGATTATGGTTGGCTAAGCGCGTGCTATGCGGCGAAGTTCATTTTCAAGAGTGTAGAAAGAAGAAAGAATGATGCTCTGCAGATGGGATCCGTCGTTAACATAGCAGACGAACTTAGCGAAGCCAATATGGTGTCCCCACACGGCGCCCCCTGGCGCAGAACTTGCAGTTGTATATGAGCTGCAGTACTCTGAAGCAATTCGGGGACTCTAAAGTACGGGTCGTGATTAACACGTCGGACGTCATCACAGTGCTTTTGCTGTGTACGGGCTGCTAAAAAGCAAGGGTCGTTTAAAGGGACAGTCCGGGAAAACCGGAAGTTGATTTTTTCCCACTGCCACGGAAGCTTACATGCTGGGTGGAAAGTTTCAGCTAAAAAAATGGCGTGGTTTTCGAGATATCGAATAAAAAATACTCCTCTGAAAACATCCGGTTTCGTTTTTCTCCCTCGCATACTGCTTGCCCCAAGGATCATCTATGTACGTCAGCCGTCACGTGAGCATGACGTCCCCAATGGGCAAAGTGGAGCGGAGGACTGCGCCGTTGCTGGGAATGCAGAGAGGTGTTTTTGTCTATGAGTGTAAAGAACAGAAGGCTACGTCATGATACCTGTGTTTACGTTGACGCTACTCTGCATTTTAGTCTACATAACGCGTGATTGCTACTCAAAAACATCATAATGGACAAATGCTAGCACGCAACAATCAACTATCGCGCAAGCAGGCATGCGCAAGTCACGTGCGGCATTGCTCTTATGCACGTCACGCGAGAGCTCGCTGCGGCCTTTACTCGGGACCAACTGCGGCATAGAAAAAAGTCGATTATAAATCGTCCGATACGATTTCTTCTGAAATATTTTGCACAGTTGTTGTGAGGAGTATTAGAAATCATAAGGCGGTGTTTCCCAGACCTATGTTTTCGACCGGACTGTCACTTTAAGTCATATCAGTTCGAAAGTTTCCTTCAATCGAACGAATTATGACACACTGTAACACCTCCATACAGTGCTGCGTCAAATTGATCACTGCGGCGTACCGCGCAAACAGTTAAAAGGGCCATCCTTAAGGCAACTTTAGAGTTGGGGAGAAGGGATTTAGTCGTTTACTCCAACATCGTGCCAATAACTTTCTCGTCGAGTGCCGGACTACTCCGCACACATTTACCAATAAGACGCGCAGTGACCTTATTCCTAGGGCGTAGGATACGGACTAGGTTGGCTGAACTAAAGCCCAGTATGGCTTCTGCAATGAAAGACGAGTTCCAAAACGTTATACTGCGAGCAGACGAGAATCGTCGCCAGAGTAAATTGTACAGTGCTAGTGAGAAGGGCTTTCTAAAAACTGCGCGACGCGAAAAGAACAAAATGGTTGCCAGGAGGAATTCCTAGTGAAGCTACATGACCAAACTGAGTTTGTAGAAGTAGGTCGCTTCAGGCGCGCATCTAACAATGTAACGCATGGGGAACAGCAGAGTGGTGTTGGTCATGGAACCCTACTACGGAACCCGTCTCAGCCAGGGCAGTCACCTGCACGACCATCACCATCTCCACGACCGTTATAGGGAAACTCCGCACCAAGAACGTGATGCGATAACAGTGCGACATATATCCGTACCATACGATATTTCAGTGAATACAATTTATCATCCCCAAGTGGCACAGATAATTAGAAAAGGAGTTTTTCCTTCGAGACGCCCCTCCAGGGAAAAGCAGTCAAGCAACACTGGACTTCACCTCACCGGTATTCCTCGTGAACGGCTCTCTGTAGGTTTTGCTGTTACTGCTGGCGAATATTTTAGAACAAAATCGAGAAAGGAATGACTTGTCACACATGTGGCACGAAGAAGTTAGAAAGCGCGTGGCCGAAAAACACCCCGTGTCCCACACTGAGACTGCCTGTGGCGTCACGCATGGTACAGGAGGTAGCAGAGGGAACATTGAGAAGTTTCGGTTTCGTTTTCAACTTCCCCGCTCTTTTGGCAACTAACGAGTCACGGACGATGAATCCAACTTTATTTCACATAGAACTTATTTGATTGTAATAGTTTCGGATTGTCCCGGAGTCTCACTGTAAGACGAAGCATAAGAGCTCGACGCCAACCGGACTGCTGTGGACAGTTATGAACTGAACGTGTCGTACGGAACTGTTTCTGTTGTTGTGGTTAACACTTCGCTATTTCGTATGGAGTAAAAAGTGTTGTAAACGACGATGAGCACACTAGTGAACTGACGACGATGAAGTCTACGGTGCATGCGCGTGTCATCACTCTTCATTGCGACCACAGGGGTGGCATCCAATGTACTGCTCCCACGGAGTAAGAAGACTAGGAGATGACACTGCCCATAGAAGCAAGCGCCGGCGCGCGACCAGAGAGTGTCACGTTGGGGGAGACAAAAAAGGCAGTTGCTGACTTTACGCGACAGATGGCACGGCGGCACTGTCTTCCATTTTGCGCTTTTACATGGAAGGCTATGGGGAAAGCAATGCTTTTCGCGAGTCGTACGGCAGCCTCTACGGACGAAGACAAACTGATGAACGTGAACGATGTTTTTCTTGGCAATAAAGGTCGCGCTTGTCAACTACATAGCGCATCCTGTTTAGTGAAACCAACGGAAGACAATTTCATTCTCTTGCCTCTCGGTTCTGTTGAGCAGACGACAGGAGCAAGATGATCGAGTAAGCGTTTCATCTTCTTCTTCTTTTCTTGCGTTTAATTCACGTGCTTTCACGTGTTTTAGTCACGCCGCCAGACAAGGGACAGTATCACGTGACCGCATGCTTCGGAAATTATGCGTCCTCGTGCAACAGATGGCACTGCGGCACGGGCCGCGGAGCGCGCGCCTCTCGTACATTCTCTGGTCGCTGGAAACAGTGAAGTTTCATCTCCTAGTCTTCTCACTCCGTGACTGCTCCGTAGACGAAAGCGTGCTGGGCGAACGCAATGCATCCTGGACACGTCCTGGTCACACGACGCAGAAAACGTCATGGCGCACGTGACATTAAAGATGGCGGCGCCCGTGATCGGCTACCAAACCGTTTGTAAACAATGCGGTTGTTGTTTCTGCGCTACGTTTTGGATGTTTTTCGATCACGGTAGTTATTTTTATTCGCTAATATCGCAGTAAAAAGCGCAGTTTTGCACATAAGGCCTCGTACTGTTGACGACTTCCAAAGATGTGATGGCGACCGCGCGTTAAAACACACTGAGCCTATATGCGACGTACTTAAACTAAAGAGAAATAGGCTTCCATGTTGCGGAAGAAGCACTGCATAGTTTACGGTGGAAAAATACATTCATCTCTTCTCGCTATGACGATGGAAATATGTCGGTAAGCGGCGAAACGACATGCAAACAAAGTCACATGACCTCAAAAAATGACGTTCTCTATGACGTGCGACCAGGACGAGATGGTAGTTTTGCCAAAACCACTCGCTTGAGGGTAGTTACAACAATGGTGGGTTTGTGTCACCCCTGTGATTGGGACATCGTTCTGTATGGTTATAATAATGGTAATGGTACCTGATCTTACACATAAGGTTTGTCTGCCCAGTGTGGGGCGACATATTGCACGTGGGTAGGACTGCGGATAATTTGGACCACCTGGAGTTCTTTTGACGTGCGCTGGAAATCTCCGGCATACGGTGCTGGAACCATCGTTTACCTCCCCCGCGTTGCTGCCGCCCTCGGCTGGGTTCTGTATGGTTGGGATGAGTAAACCTGAGGTCTTTGAATTCGCTGTCAGTATTTTCCTAAGCGTCGGTCACCCGACTCCTATACAAGCTAAGGGCATGGGGAGGTGCGAAATCTCAGCGTTGGTCACGTTCTTCCACACGCCGCATTCTAAGAAAAAAAAAGGTGTGATTTTCTACCCATTTCGGTAGAGCTGCATTGCAATCACATTTCTACTCCAACCAGTTTTACCTTTTGCGCATAACCGCAGAATAGAAACAAACTCCAGAGTGGAATCTGTCGTTCTACCAGCTTGGATAGGAAATTCTACCATTTTCTCTTAGAGCAAAGGTGAGAGAGAGGAGGAAGCGAAAGGGACGCCGCCATTTATTCGCGACTCCAGTGAACTATAGGTGGCGCACGCCGAACCTGGACTCGAGGGTTGCCAGTTCCACCACTAGGTGGCTACGGCTTCGCTGGAGTCGCGAATCGCGACTCCAGTGAACTATAGGTGGCGCATGCCGAACCTGGACTCGAGGGTTGCCACTTCCACCGCTAGGTGGCTACGGCTTCGATGGAGTCGCGAATCCCCGCGGGGGAGAAGTCGCGCGTGGAATGGCACAAAATGGTAGAAGTACTGTCCTGCTTCAACTTTTGGTAGGAAATTGTACCTTTTTTGCTTACAGTGTGGCAACGAAACGTGCACACGCGAGACCTTTAGATAATCGTAAATGTACCCCGCCTCCCTCTCCTTGTACGTCTTGCTAACTGGATACGGAGCGCCCTTCGAAACGCTTCAGTGAAACGGGTGCCTTCCCATGGTAAGATTCCGACTAGGACACGTGGCGGCACCAATGAGCGCTGGGAGGAATCAAATGGGTCACTGTGAAATTCTGTACGCTTAGCTGTTTTGTTTAATCGCGGTGTCATCTCTTTATCTTTCCGATGAAGCACTTCACGAATGAGGAATAACTAATCATCGTTCTCCGTTGAGCGCCTGCATGCAATTTGTGACAGTTCGAAAGAGAGGCGGAGAATTTTCATTTTCCCGGGGCGGCGGGGGGGGGGGGGGGGGGGGGCAAGGGCACACCGCGAAGTAAGTACTCTTGCTGGGGGCGGGGATATGTTTATTAAGAAAACAGAAAGAAAGAAAACGTAAGCCAGATGGATGTCGGCTTCTTATTTAAAAAAAAGTGAAAGGCGGAAGTAAAAAAAGGCAAAGAAAAGAAGAAAGCAAAAGAAAACAAAAAGAAGGAAAGAAAAGCAAAAGAAAAATGAAGAACACAAAACTAAAGCTGAAGAATCATACACTCTGGCTTGATATCATGAGTATGGTGGGCGGATACATATTTTGCAAATTGCAAGATGCATTTTTGGGGTCGGTGCCTCTTCACTCTTTTGACCCGGGCGCGCCGAGCCCCAAAGGTTGGTGTCAGTCTCTTAGCGGGACTTGCCGGAGGAGGCGCCCCCCCCCCCCAGATCATGTTCCTGGGGGGCAAGGGCCCCCGCGCCCCCCCGCAGTCGGCGCCTATGGTTCGAAACAATTCGAAGCAGTGACAGTGATTCGTGACGATTCGAAACATTTGCCAAGCCTTGTCGGTTCCCATATTGATTTCACGACACGTTTTCGGAAAGGGGCTTTCTTTAACGCTTAGGAAGTGGTTGGCCGGTAAAACGCATCGGTCTCCGGCTCAGTGCGCTGCATTCCGAGGGTGCTTACGATTTTTTTTTAAGTATCCACTACCGAATCAGCCGCCTGAGTCCTCAGATAACAGGTACCACACACCAGGGTTCCGGAGTTGCCACTCCGGAGTTCGAATGATTCCGGACTCATTCCAGATTTATCAGAGCCCGGAATGGAATAAGAATGGAATGGGGGAAACTGTCCTGGGAATGGAATGGGAATGGAATTAGACTTTTTTTTTTCGCAGGAGGAATGGAATTGGAATGTAATGGTCTGGGTGCCACATGTGGTGTAATCCGGGTGTAACTGGGGTGTAAACTAATTTTTACTCCCAAATTACACCAGCTCGAAGAAACATCCTCGGATGAGGGGTGTTAACTGGGTGTAATAATAACGTAACACCTTATTTACAACGTCCACTGAGCTCGGGTGTAAAAGAGGCGTAAAATGGGTGTAGCGGGCATAGAGCTTTTACATGAACTGTATTTCTTTTGAAAGCACAATGATATGCTTCATGTTACCTACAGATGCATACAATAGGGCACCTCAGTAGAAATTTTGAGTCTACACTCTAAATCCTGTGACGAACATGCGCCAGTTAAAAAAGTTCCCTCAGAAAGTACAGCCGGTACACAGCCGTAACCGTCTGGAAGCAGCCGTAACAGCTATCAAATAGCAAGCTCACCGATCCCTATCGCCAAATATGTCTGCCCCACTGAATAATATGTGTGCCTCCTGAGCCGTATACTCGTGTGCTTGTCGAATAATCCGTGTTCCGGCTGAATATGTGTGCCTTCGCTGGAGCGTACTACGTTCTTCCGCGCTCCGCCCGTGAGGAGTGACGTGGCACCGCGTATTCTACCGCAGTGCATTCGTCGCTGCGTTCGTGCCTGTTATGTGCGCTGCAACCTCGCCTTTGAAAGGACGACAACCTTGCTTTTTAATTACAAGTTTAATGTTTGCTTAAGGTAAGTCAACCTGGCTGTGATGCAACGTACGACGCCTGCGTTTTACTTGTGTTTAACAATCGTTCTGTTGCAGACGATGGACACATTGCCAGAAGAAGAACAGTCTCTCTTCGAAATATCGGCGGCTTCTGGCCTGAGGCAACTCCCTTCCTACATCTCTACCGGTTCGCTGGATTTCTACCCATCTTAGTGAGGTTAGGTTAGGTTAGGTCACGTCAGTACATATTACACGCGCGGGGGGGGGGGGGGTCCGGGGGGGTGTATCCCTCCCCCACGCAGTTGTTCGAGACTGTGCTCACTTCCGTCTAAGCCTCGTTCCCAGGGTTAGATCGGAGCGTGTCCAATGTGGGATATCTGGCTTACCCTCTGGTGCCACATGCTCGGACAATTATTCGTCGGCCATTTCGTTTGAGGAACTGTCGTGTTCGTCACTAAGGATGATCTTGGTTGAGCTTTGCAGTGCCAGCCTGGTGCATCGGAGGGGTTGTGTCCATGCAGCGTGTGCTCCATATGTGTGTGTTGGGATTAGTGAACCGTGTATGCTTTCCATTCGGCCAACGATGATGTACTGGATGAAATTTAAAGGTATGTGCACGCCAATAAAATTTGGTGTTTCAAGTTCAATGTCCTTGGTGCATTTTTTTCCCTATTTTCTTCTTCTTCTTCTTTCTTTTTCTTTGTTTTTTTGCGAAGCCTGGAGATCATTTTCTGTTAGAGAACTCGAGAGGCACAATGTGTCTGGCGTATTAGTTGGTACAAGTATTCATTCATTACGTCGAGTACACTGTGGCTCCTGCCGTCAGCAGCGATGTCGTGGCAGTTGTTTCACGGGCCACAGGGCACCTACAGCTTTCGCAGGCTTCTTCTTGAAGTCATCTGGTGCACTTTTTGAGAAATGTGCCAGTTGATCAAGCGGCACCTATCCGTCAATGGGTTTAGAATGTACATTGTACCTATTTGAGATGTACTTGTCTGAAGTTTGGGTTTCGGGCTTTCACAACATTCTGCAGCCTCTGTGATGAGTCGTTGCAAGTAGTAAGCAGCAGGCAGGTCGGGAAAAATCTGCTGTGCCTGTTTATTACTCACTACCTGCAGCATGCCGCAGAAAGCAGCGAAACCATGAAACTCAAATGACAGACAGTATGTCGCCAGCAGTACATGTCCAGCTCAATATGACTTTTTTTCAGAGCACTCAAGAAAACCTGTGAAGCGAAAAAGCCGCTGCTCCTTGCTCGTTCTTTCGCTGCTCCTTGAGGGCACATTAAGCTTTGGCACACTTTGATATACTGGCGTCAGGAGTTTTAAAGCAGCGTTGCCCAGCAGGACTTCACATCATTCTTGTTGAATGTTTCTTTTAAGACCCCAGAACTAAGGGAGACCGAGCTTTGTTATGCAATGCACAAAGCAGGTGCTTTGTATCTTGGCAAGCAAGAGTTTCATGCCATATATAGCTTCGGTGGTAATTACGGTTCTAGTATTGATATGTGGTGTTTGTCTGGTTTGGCCTCATTAGCAATACAAAGGATTGTAACTGCGGTAGCAATTGGACCTCAAGCACTATGAAATAAAGAACCTGTATACTTAATCCACGTCTGGAATTTTCTTTTCAGGTGCATTTCTCAAATGCTGCAGTGGCTCTGCATTTGGTGCTCGTGGAAATTTCTTGTGTCCACAGTAATTAGCAGAGAGGCACTCCCCTGAATTATGTATGAGTAATTCAACTCCTCATTTATTGGACTGCGTACATGTGCATAGATTCACAGTTTCTGGCTGCTGGCATTTATGAGAACTATATCATCTATCTCTCAAGTAGCACGCGTATTACTTGACATATAAACAACACCTTTTTGAAGGGTGTAATATTACCAGGGGTGTTAAATTAAACCCTAAAGGGAGCGAGTTATAGCACTTTTGGATTACACCCTAAAGGGTGTTTTTGAAGTAGCAAATTACACCCTTTTTTGAGCTTGTAGCCGGTGGAAAAGGGTGTGATATTACACCCTAAAGGGAGTGAGTTATCGCACTTTAGGGTTACACCCTTATTACACCCTAAAGGGTGTAAAAAATTAAGAGTGCAGTTACTTTAGTGGAAAACTCCTGTAATGATGAAGCCAATGAAGAGGAGGAGGAGGGCGAAATAACCTTTTCTTTGTGCCCTTTCCGCGCTAGGTAATGTCAATCTCTCCTATAGCACTGCTGGGCTAGCTGGTACGGTTACCGGTCCTAATTCTTTTATTGGTGGAATTAAAGTAACGGAATGGGGTTGCCAAGTCATTCCAGCAGTGGGATTTTGACCATACCTTTTCATTCCGAGGAATTGAAAGGAATGGAATGGGTGATCCCACTCCGCAACCCTGCCACACAAACCATCGAGACTTGTTTACTCATTAACCATATTTTATTACACTCCTAACGACAACGTTGACGTAGATGACACACGGAAGCCCAAAAATGCGCACGAAATGTACAAAATGTACAGGGGTGATGATGAGTTATTACATAGTCCCGATGAAAAGAGGTATACAACAACGTCTTCCTGCGACATTTACACTAGTACTTGCTGTAGCCTGAAGACAGGACGTGGCCTCTGCCGTGGCCGTAAGCCGCCCCGTAGGCAGCGCCTGCACCGTGGACTCCGTATCCGGCTCCGACGCCGTGCCTAATGGCAGTAACGTGTCCATAACCTGCTCCACCTGCGCCGTAGCCTCCGAACCCGGCTCCAACGCCGGACTTAACGGCAGCAACGTGTCCATAACCTGCTCCACCTGCACCGTAGCCTCCGAACTCGGCTCCAACGCCGGACTTAACGGCAGCAACGTGTCCAAGACCTGCTCCACCTGCAAGTCCCGCACCTGCGCCGTAGCCTCCGAACCCGGCTCCAACGCCGGACCTGACGGCAGCAACGTTTCCAAGACCTGCTCCGGCTGCAAGTCCAGCGCCGGCGCCACCTACCGGAGCATCGTGGTATAAGACGATGGGCCTAACGTGGTGATCGACAGTGGTGACGGGAAGCCTGACGAAGTTCACGATCGCCTTGGTGACGTAGTGTTGCTTCACTATGGGTTGCTTGACGACACCCAATGTGGCTACGGGTCTTTTTACAGGGTGGCCGACGTTCACTGATCCCCCGTGGACATAAGCAGGACCGACGTAGCCGTGGCCCACGGGTGCCCCGTGGCCGTAGCCTCCGCTGTAGCTCCGGACGTATCCTCCACCGTGGCCTCCGGCCCCGGCTCCGTAACCGGCTCCAACGTGGCCAGCATAAGTGCAGGCCACGAACGCACTGAGGACTATTACCTGAAAATGAACCAGATGTTGTGAATTGTGGCAGGGTAACCTCTTGTTGGTTGATTGGTTGGTTGATTGGTTGTTTGTTGGTTGGTTATTTTGATATAAAAACGAAGGACGTGGCGTGTGGTCGAGTCATACATTAAGCGGCGATTAAAAATATAGCTCAATGTTTAACAGTGGAAGTAGGAAGAAAGAATGTTTCAGAGACAGCCTCGGTGATTTTCAAATCTGATAAGACTTTTTAAATCTAACGTCACTGATTATTGTTCTTAGTTGATGATCGTAATTGTGCTCTCAATCGAATTTTTGTGCCCTAAAATAATGACATGTCTCCGTTGTCTCCGTAGTCTCCGTTGCCGCAAGTTGATTTGTCCAAGGCGACAGTTAAAGGTACTGTAAAGCCGCGGGCATACAATTTTATACTGGTCGCTCATTTGACAGCATGGGTGCTCAGTATACAAACACCACAAACTTCATTCAGATCCACCTCGTAGTTCCTTAGAAAATTCATACATATTATTACGGACAACCCCGTGTCTAAGACCCGACAGGAACTCCGGAGATCCTGCCACGCAGGCGCGGCGAACTTAAACATTTTAAGGTCAGCTTGCTTCTTTTTTTAATTCAGCCTCAGCGCCGCGAAACGACTATGGCTATAAGCGGCGTGCAGAC
The DNA here is from genome assembly GCF_037126465.1 of Ornithodoros turicata. Classification (NCBI taxonomy): domain Eukaryota; kingdom Metazoa; phylum Arthropoda; class Arachnida; order Ixodida; family Argasidae; genus Ornithodoros; species Ornithodoros turicata. The sequence continues at coordinate 233,657,051 of NC_088201.1, forward strand.
GTGGACGGATGGTGAGAGGGAAGAAGGAAGGAGAGGAGGACGGGACAGGGGTGTTAGTATGCCTCCTGTGGCGACGTCAGGGGGAACTGTGCGGACATTCGTATGGAAATTCTTCGGAAAACCCAGGGAAAACCTCAGGCAGCACAGCCGGGGGTAGGATTCGAACCCGCGACCTGCCAGTCTCCAGCACGACTTAACCCGCTCGGCCGTGTCGCTGGTGTCACCTTGTTTGGCTCGGCAATTCACGTGCGCCCTTCACTGCAGGTTATGACTGTGCTCATGTAAATGACAGAATGTTCGCACTGTTCCCCTGAAGTCGGCCCAGGACGCACACTAACGCTGCTCTCCCCCACTCCTTCCTCCTTTCCAACGTCCATCTGTCCAGATTCGTACGCCGCTCAAAAATAGATACCGAGCACACACTATACTGAGCACAAAGAGTCGATATGCGAGCGTCGGCTATAAAAAAACCACGTGACTCGTGAAAGCGTTTCTAGCCTTCAAGCATTGGCCAAAGGAGTACTTGTCGCTTTTGTTCACAAGTTTGCGATCTACGATGTTCTGCGGGAACAAGAGAAATGTTGGGGCGATAAACTGAACGCTTCCCCGTACTTGATTCCTTTTTCCGCAAATTCCCTATCCGGAGGATACAGAGTGGGTGCAGCCGAGGCGTTCGGATAAATTATACGTGAACTGTGTCCTTCTATCACTATACTCTAACGTGCGGTGCGTAGAGATGCAAAATTTCCGGAAATTTTGGATCGCTCGAAAAAAAAAAAGATTTCGTTCGTTTTTTTTTCTCGAAAAATTGGAGAAAATGCAAACAAACGCGGTTACCGCTGGGTCTGTTATTATTAACTGTTATTACGCATGTTGTAGCGGGTATCGGAACAATAGGGGAAGCATAAAATATTTAACTACAATATCACCTCCCCGCAGTAAGAGTGTTATACTATACAATTTACAACGAGATAAGTATTTAAAGTGATTGAAACATTCAAATAATTTATTTTACTAAAAAAAACAAGCTTTCGGACGGAGTCCGTCCTTCATCTGGTGCTCCGTCCGAAAGCTTGTTTTTTTTTAGTAAAAGAAATTATTTGAATGTTTCCATCTCTTTCACTACCTTATTTATCTTACCTTATATACCTTATTACCCCTAGTTACCTTATACAGGGTGTCCCAGAAAACGTGTCATTGAATTATAATAAAAAAACTACACCACCTAGAGTCATGCGGTCAATGACATTTGTTCTTACTGGGTTTTTGCCACCTCTTCATGTGAATGTCGTGTAACGTAAGTTTAATTATGTAAATTTTTGCGACCTTAAGTCGGAAATTTGCCTAGTAAAGGTCACTTCTTTACCTCACCAATGTGAAGAGCGTGTCTAATTTAGTCAAATTAATGATAATTGACAGGGATATTCCGGAGCTATCCCATCGGAAAAAATAGCCGAACATCGTGCTCTACGGTGTCGCACAGAATAGCACACGATGAATTTTTGAGCGCAACCTTTGTCAGTCCGACGAAAGGAGGTTGGAAACCCAGCCCTCCCCGACATTGCAGGAAGAGATAAAACAGGAACGGCTTATCATGTCCGACTTTCGCTGGGATAATGCTTTCCCTCTCCCAATTTTAGGAACTTAGGAACTGTTACTTTTTCTACTATCACTCTGTGGGCTGGCTTCAGAACCTCCTTTCGTCGCACTGACAGCGATTGCGCTCAAAATGTCATCGCGCGCTATGGTTCGGTGCTCCGAAAAGCATGATATTCGGCTATTTTTTCCGATGGGATAGCTCGTGAATAGCACTGTGGATTATCATGAATTTGAGTGAATTCGGCACGCTCTTCATATTGGTGGGGCAAAAAAGTGACCTTTACTTGGCAAATTTCCGAGTTCATTTCGCAAATATTTACATAATTAAACTTGGAGTACATGACATTCATATTAGGAGGTGGCAAAAACCTAATAAGAACAAATGCTGTTGACGGCATGATTCTAGGTGGCGTAGTTTTTTTATTATAATTCAATGACACGTTTTCTGGGACACCCTGTATATTCCTACCTTATATACCTTATTCGCTCGCGAGTGCTAGACTTTTCCCATCTTTGCCGGTACGTTACAACGGGATTAAAGAAGACCAAAGTACCCGTGCGCACCATCAGAACTCTACCATCGTTCTTCCGCGACTGAATGGTTCTCATTGGCACCCAGGAGGAGTACGTAATATGCAAGGAAGGTACTTACTATGGGACTCATGACTGGATCTGATGCACTGTTGCTAGAATGGGAACGATGAATGCGGTCAGCACTGCCCCGCACCCACTTCTTATACGAAGTGAGAGGAGGAAGGTTCTGTGGAAAGGGTTAAACAAAGAGAAAGAATCCCCCCCGACCGCCGGGCATCCCAGGAAGTGGTCGGTTTCCATCTCTTTCCTCTTTGCCGTCTCGCTCTTCGTTTAGAGATAACACTCTTATTTCGTTCTACTTTTTTTTTTTTTTTTCTTAAAAGCCACTTTCCGAAAGGCGAATTCCACGTCCTCGATTGAGTCGATGTAAAGTAGGTGAACATTGCAGCAAGCGACACGCTCGTGGCTATACACGCGTTCCCACACGCTTTGACGCGTAGAAATCGCAGAAATCGCGTAGAAATCGCGTAGAAATGTGTGTGAGTGAAAGCTTAGGCATTGCAAGGACGTCCTCGGGACGACCCTTTCTCTAGAGCAACGTTTGTTCGCGCAGCGCACAGAAACGACGTAATGTACACTGTAAACTGGAAAACACCCTCGTGGTAAATGGCTTGTCCTATAACTGACACCTCTTTTTACACCGTACATGGTCTGGAACACCCTTTTTAGAGGGTGTATTCCGTGTAAATCACCCCTGGAAAGGGCGCTTTTCTTTGAAAAAGCCCTCTTTTGCACCCTTTAAACACCCTTTTAAGAGGGTGTAAGATCGTTAAACACCCTCCTAAAAAGGTGTATAAAGGGTGCAAAAGACGGCATTTTCAAGGAAAAGCACCCTTTCAAATGGCGTTTTACACGGGATACACCCTCGAAAAAGGGTGTTCCAGACCATACGGTGCAAAAAGAGGAGTCAATTATAGGACAAGCGATTTACACCCATAAGGGGTGTTTTTCAGTTTACAGTGTATCATCAAAAACAGAAGTATATACGCGTGTCTTCGCAGCTTTGCCAGTGTCAATGACAAATTTTTGTAGAATTCCCGGACTACTATCCGTTGATTCGTATGGAGCCCAGATTCGCGAATGTTTTAGTGTGCGACACTCCATCGAGATGGCAGCACTTGTTCGAGAGGCACCAAATTTTAATCTATTAAAAATCATCTGCTTAACCTTGCCCCCTAAAAGATGCGTCACTGCATGAATACCCAAGCAGCACAACATTTTAGCCCTATATTGGTCCAATATTGGCAATACCGGTCCAGTATTGGTTCAAGATTGGGCCAATATTATGACGATAGTTGAGAGCGTTCACGTGCGTTGTGCGAACGAAAATCACCCATAGATTTCTGAAGAACTGATTCCCCCTTAACGCATTGAAATCGCACGGATAGACGCTTCGATGAATGTGAGAGAGAGTGAAAGCTGATGAACTGCAAGGACGTCCCAAGGACGTCCCTTTCTCTAGAGCGTTGGACGGACCCCGGTTAGCCGAAACAACAACACATCCTGATTCCTGCCGCGGATCCGATTTTTTTAAGCATCCCTCTCGTTCTGACACCTGCCGCGGGCACAACACGCGTCGTGTTCGATAATTTTGTGGAAGTCCGTAGAGTATAGCACTTAGCTCAGAAATAAACTCGCTCTATTTGTTTTATCAGATAGCGCTGCCCCCTGCAGGTTTTCGCTACTTAAATTAAAGCAGGAAACAACGAGGCATTGTGTCAAGTTTGGCCGTCGAAAGGAGGGGTTAGACAGCGTCCCGCAAGGTAAGCCTGCGGGGTGGGAAGGTACGAGCTCATTTAGCAGGCACGTCAATAGGTTGCGCAGTAGAAAGAAAGCGATTAGATCGCGCAGCTTAAGCGGGCACCTTGCACGGCATATTCCACAATACTGAGTGAAAGTAAAAAGACGAAGTTCACAGCGCCCAGAAAGTGCTTTCTTCAATAGTGAGTTTTATAGCGAATTCTGGTGGCCATTTCGTAGCAAAACGGCCGAGCGCTCGGAAATTGCTAGGTCGGCGACCGAGCTGGATCACGTGACCGTTGCCACCCGAACATGATTGCTAGGAATCTAGCGGTTTTAGGTACTTGGATCACGCTAGGGGCGTCGCGGTCGCAAGTCTTCGCGTTCTGTCGTCTGCTAAACCACGTGATTTCAACATGCGGGCCAATGAGGGCACTCGCCACCGTTGCAGTGCGGATGTGACGACACCGGATACAGTCGAGCAATCTGCTGCTCGATCGTTTTGAGACCGGGCAAAAAAAGTGCTAGCTAGCGAATTCCGAGCGCTCGGAAAGCGCCACGCGAACATGGAAGATTTGCTTCATTTTGACCAAGCGAACATGACTGCTCGAGATCTGGCAAAAAAAGTTGCTCCGAAATGACCACCCGAATTCGCCATTAGAGCATCGTTCCCTAGCGCCTTTGCGTACGTAAGTGATAGCGTTGGTGGCTCTGCGCATGCGCAAAACATAGAGACAGCTTCGCGCATTGCGCAGAACCGCCACGCTATCCTTTGCGTATGCGTAAAGGCGATAGTGTACGACGTACTAAAACGCTCTAATGACGCTCTGCTGATGGGTAAACAAATTTTCAGCGGAGTTGCCGAATTCCTTTAGGGGGTGGGACACTCGCATCTGCCTGTCATTGGGCATTTTTGGTCTGCTTCGAAGGTATTTTCGCTCATTTTGGGACGTACGTACTTCTGTGATATGGTAAGAGCTTCGAGGGTATAATTAGAGAGTGACTTTTTCGGGTTAAACCCGATTCCGCCGGGTTATTCCCCCCCGAACTGACCTCCGACCAATTCGGGTTAAACCCGATTTCTCCCCGAATTCCAGTCACTATGAAATCCTCAAGTGACGTTTTCACTGAAGACGAACAAAGGTCGCCACGTGTAACACATGTAAGAACGGGTCACTTACCGTATTTTCACGCGTATTAGCCGCGGCTTATGCGCGACTTTTTTTTTCTCACGGGCGCCCTGCGGCTTATCCACCGGTGCGGCTTATCTGATGCGTATTTTTTCCTGGTATTTTCCATATACGCCGATTTTAACGAAAGGGCCAACAGTGTCTCTGGAACAGCACTGCCCTGCCGATGCATGAACAGTGCGTAACAGGGACGGGTCCACGTTCGAGTAGATTGATCTTCCTGGTGCATTCCCCCAAGCAGCTTTAAGGAAAGTGGTGACAGTCCCAAAACGTCCCAAAAAACGCGTCCTGCGGCTTATCTGCGGTGCGGCTTATACGCGTGAAATTACGGTACCTTCCAAGCAATACACCCAGGTGTGTCAACACTGTCTATACCTTCGGTGATTACGGCTGAAAGGTCACGATCTCGCAAACACAACAACAAAAGAACAAAAAAGAGAGACTAATGGAAAGGACTTAATAGACAAGAGGAGAAACAAAAACACCCGATAATACCCGAATACACAATTATCGCCCGATTTCTCCCCGAATTACAGCTTTAAAAATAGCGCCCGATTTTTACCCCCCGAATCTGAGAAAGGCATTTAACCCGAAAAAAGTCACTCCCTAGGTATAATGTGCACTGTGGTTTAATGCATGTGGGTTAATGTTCACTGCTACTGAGGGTTGTCTGTTTGCAGGCACACTGTGAATAAAGCATCATTATTATATAAAGGAGGCTCGTTATTATTATGTGGTGAGGGAGGCTTGAAAAATGCAAGATTTCGAGTGTTCTCCTGTATGCTTCGGTGTTTTCAGAAAAAAAAACGAAAAAAAAAAAACGAATGAGCACAACATTGTATTGCAGCGCTCAGGCGGTTGAGCCTCTGTCCTACATCGTGTGATTCTCTCACTTTGTTAATGCACGCTGTACAGTGTATCAGCTAACTTTCGACCAATGGACCCCCTTGTGTTCCACATTGCTGGCACCATGAACACACCTAGTCCGAGCAAGTTGTCGCGTTTGTGTGCCGGTAAGGGGAATATTTAATTTCAAATTCCGTAAGGATATCTTTTTTTTTTTTTCCTTCTCAGAAGTGTTGCTTCCTAGACTTTGTTCAGAAGTCACATAAAAGTGGGTTATAGCGTCCTAAAATTTGCGTATGAATCGCATCTACAACGCTTGACAACATTCGCATTTCTAATTTGACGAGTTTGCGCTCTAGAAAAGTGTTGACGTATTGCATGGACGGGTTTTATAAATTAGGGTCGCCCTCTACGGCTCAAGAAGCTCCAGCGCAAAAAAAAAAAAAAAAAAACGTCGTGATTACATATACCTGTGCGTTTGAAGGTCGAATTACAGGCACGCGTGCAGACAATGGACACTATTTCCGGGTTCGTCCGCTTTTCTTACTACGCGCCTCGCAGGCATCGAAGACGCTCAGTATATCGTCAAGGGCGATCTTTCCATGTCATCATGACGTTTTCTAATATTTCGAGTGTTCCAGAGTAAGTTTCCCCGATAATCTCACCATCTGGCGTTCGCTCTCTTGGTGTATTTCGTAAAAAAAAAACTTGTGTGTGTGTGTGTGTGTTAGCGCCGCGAATCAACTGTGGCTGTGAGCGGTATACAGACTTGGACAGATGGAGAGAGGACAGCAGGAAGGAGTGGCGGACAGGGGAGTTAGTATGCGTCCTTGGCCGACTTCACCGACTTGTGCCGACATATTCGTCTGTCTTGTCGACATTCGACAAAGTCTACGGAAAACCCAGCGAAAACGTCATATAGCACAGCCGGTGACAGGGTTCGAACCCGTGTCACCTCCCAGTCTCGACGTGGAAAGCGACCGTCCCGCAAAAGCTACGCCACTGGTACGCGTGGGATGTTCGGTGTCATCGTGTATACTACCTACAGGGTTAGTCTCACGAACGTTACACATTTTGATCGCATCGTAAAAATAGAAGACGGGGTTTATCCAACACCAAACTTTGCAGACTCGTAGCCATTTGTCTGAAGTTTTGTTGGAATTTTTTGTGGGCATTATGGTCCTGTAGAAGAAAAATTAAAAATCGAGCAAAATTTCACTCCATGCATTTTCTATGGCCCATCTCACTCAAAAGCCGACATTTTCTGTTGTGTGCGCTTCATTTTCATTTCACCACACACAGGTGGCACCAGCATATGGAACAAGACTGGAACATGAGGATTGGTGCATAACGTCAGAATTAGCCTGTCAGACCGTTGTAGGCAGCGCTACCTGTGTGAAGTGATGTGAACGTGGAGCAGACACAAGAAAAAATGGCGGTGTTTGTGTGGGATAGGCCATTGAAAATGCATGGGGCGAGATTTTGCTTTATTTTAAATTTTCTTTCTACATGAATAGAGCGCTTACAAAAAAAAATGAGAATGAAATGAAAAAAGAAAGAATGAAACTTCAGATAAATGGCTATCAGTCAGCAGAGTTTCGGATGGGTCAAACCTAGTCTTCTATTTTTACAGTGCGACCGAAATGTAGTAACGTTCGCTAGAATAACCCTGTAGTTGTTGTAGTACTACTAACTACTACAACTACAGGGTTATTCTAGCAAACGTTACACATTTCGATCGCACCGTAAAAATAGAAGACTAGGTTTGACCCATCCGAAACTCTGCTGACTGATAGCCATTTATCTGAAGTTTCATTCGAATTTTTTGTAAGCGCTATATTCATGTAGAAAGAAAATTAAAAATAAAGCAAAATCTCGCCCCATGCATTTTCAATGGCCTATCCCCCACAAACACCGCCAGTTTTTCTTGTGTCTGCTCCACGTTCACATCACTTCACACAGGTAGCGCTGCCTACAACGATGTGACATGCCGATTCTGACGTTATACACCCATCCTCTTGTTCCAGTCTTGTTCTGTATGCTGATGCCACCTGTGTGTGGTGAAATGAAAATGGCGGCTTTTGAGTGAGATAGGCCATAGAAAATGCGTAGAGTGAAATTTAGCTCGATTTTTAATTTTTCTTCTTCCGCGCCGTAATGCTCACAAAAAATTCCAACAAAACTTCAGACAAGTGACTACCGGTCTGCAAAGTTTGGTGTTGGATAAACCCCGTCTTCTATTTTTATGATGCGATCAAAATGTGTAACGTTTGCGAGACTAACTCCCTGTAGGTAGTAGTCGATGACACCGAACGTCCCACGCGTACTTGATGTCACGAAAAGGGCGGCGTACTTCATACCTACACTCTTAAAAATGAACTTCACCGCATAGCACGCTCCTAGCCAACCATAATCCCGAATGACAACGTTGTCGCCCCTGATTTGTTGAAAACGGCAGGAGGAGCCTATTCTGTGCCGTGCATAATGGACACAAAATAGGCTCCTCCTCCGGTTTTCAGCAAATCAGGGGCGAGAACGTTGTCATTCGGGATGATGATCGGCTAGGAGCGTGCAATGTGGTGAAGTTCATTTTTAAGAGTGTAGTTACAGAATCAACGGGTACACTCTTAAAAATGAACTTCACCACATTTCACGCTCCTAGCCGACCATCGTCCCGAATGACAACGTTCTCGCCCCTGATTTGCTGAAAACCGGAGGAGGAGCCTATTTTGTGCCCATTATGCACGGCACAGAATAGGCTCCTCCTGCCGTTTTCAACAAATCAGGGGCGACAACGTTGTCATTCGGGATGATGGTTGGCTAGGAGAGTGCAATGTGGTGAAGTTCATTTTTAAGAGTGTATGTAGTACACCGTCCTTTTCATGATACACTCTAAATCTTTTCAGGTGTAATAGCGTTCATGGCGCACGCCTTTTTAGGTGTAATTTTGGCAACATCATAATGGAGCACGGTTTCGCACAAATTTTCTTTACTCGAGTGTTGTCTGTCCTCCAAAAATTTAGTCTTGCAACATCTCAACATTGTTCAACAGTATTGTAGACACGTGCGCGTGCTCGATTATCGATAGCGATGCATATATGCATTAGCTCGTACCGACGATATCCAAGACATAATGAAAGCAAGATTTGCACTGACACTTGATCTTTAGTAATGCCTTCCGAATTTTGTAAAATATCATACTGGAGATGCAATGTTACGCAACCAGATTGAATGTGCATAGCGCACAGCTTTAAAGGTGTGAAAAAGTTTACAGTGTATGAAGTATGTGCATTGCTAATGAGCCTTGAGACTCCGGAGTAGGCGAAGTAAGACAGCACAAACATGAATCAGAAAACAGCATGTATCCTACTGACTACTCGCTCAGTATAGTAATCAGTACAACGTACACGTACTCAGAAAATAGACTGATATCATGGGTGATCGGAGGGATGGGAGGGTGATAGCACCGTAGAAATCTCTGGAGTTAGAGTTTACCCCTGAGTTTCAGGCTGATTTCCCTAATGACTGTGCCATGTAAAAAATGCTCGAACGCATAATATTAACTTTTATACAATTTTAATGTCAACCATTGATAATTTCACTCATTCATCTGTACACATCAGCACAGATTTCATGAATGCTTTCCTTGTGTAATCCAACTAATTTCGCCCGGCATGATCTTGTCGTTACTTTCGACCGCGTGTCAGAAGCCGACTATAAAGAGGGTGCTAATTTTTTTTAGTCTTTACAGAGTTTTAATTTTAAAAAAAACTATGAGAGCAGCATATATGTCTTTTTATTACTTCTTTTTTTATTATTTATTTTATTTATTTTTATTTTTTATTATTTTCTATTTTATTTATTTTTATTTATTTTTTTTATTTTATTTATTATTTCTTCCCCCCCCCCCCCCGAATGGAGCATACACTCTAAATCTTTTCGCACCCATAAAGGTGTAAAACGGGTGCAAAATGGCTGCACACATGAGTAATACACCCTTTGTGCACCCCAAAAATCTGTTTGAGAGCTCTTGAGGGCGTAACAATGGTGTATTACACCCTTTTCTGGAAAATCTCGGAGAGGGTGTAATACAGGGTGTATTCTAGGGTGTGTTTGAATCTTGAACATACATTTACTTTGTTCACTGAAAGGAGATCGAATACTGCAGACATGACAGGAGAACATTATAAAGGAGCGCATTAATTAACAACAACAACAACAATTATATTTTGACGATGAAGTGGGCAGGTTTTCCACATTACGTAAAATTATTTACGAAACACTAGAAGAACGGACGTCATGAAGAAATAATAAACACGTGGCATGATTAACAGCCAGGCGTGGATTAATTCAGGCACACTAAGGAGTGCTTGACATCAGTTAAGAAATAACATAGGCAATCTGAGAGCGCGTCACATGAATTGGCATAAGTAAGGCACACTACAGAAGCGCATGACATGGATTGATACACTGTAAACTGAAAAACACCCTTATGGGTGTAAATCGCTTGTCCTATAATTGACTCCTCTTTTTACACCGTATGGTCTGGAACACCCTTTTTAGAGGGTGTATCCCGTGTAAAACGCCCTTTGAACGGGTGCTTTTCCTTGAAAATGCCGTCTTTTGCACCCTTTATACACCTTTTTAGGAGGGTGTTTAACGATCTTACACCCTGCTAAAAGGGTGTTTAAAGGGTGCAAAAGATGGCATTTTCAAAGAAAAGCGCCCTTTCCAGGGATGATTTACACGGAATACACCCTCTAAAAAGGGTGTTCCAGACCATGTACGGTGTAAAAAGAGGTGTGAGTTATAGGACAAGCCATTTACACCCATAAGGGTGTTTTCCAGTTTACAGTGTAAGGCGCCTGCCATCCGGGAGTTTGTGCAGGTTCAGCACCGTCAGGTGAAACGCTCTTCCAATTTTCCAAAACAGTGGATTCCTGAGTGGTGGTTACCACATGGACATGCAAGAGGTAATCGTATTCAACGGTGGGTAAACACAGGGCAATGAAAAGAATATAAGAATTTACAACATATACAGTCAACCCTCTATTTATGAACACCCTCGGTTCCCGGAAAAATCGTTCATAAATCGAGGGATTCATAAATCGAAACTTCCGTTAAGTGAGTACTATCGAGCAAATGGAGCAGTATTTCCGAGTTGATATTGTGCTTATAATGCAATATATTGTGTAATTTTGCTTTGGACCATGCCTTCTAATTTTCAGTCTCACAAAACACATATGTTAGCGCATTCACACTCTGTATATTATGCAATACTAAATAGTTTAATTTTGCTTTGGACCATGCCTTCCGCTGTGTCCATTGAGGTCAGGAACACTTCTGCAAAAACCCGTTTGTTGTTCGGATTTCGAGGGGTTAAGAACCGAGGGTGCAATACCTCGGAAACGTTTTGTCTGTTCAGGCGTCATTCATAAGACCACAAATAATCCCTTTGAAGGTTTTCGTTGGCCTCGGAACTATCCGTTCATAAATTGAGGGCAAAATCGCTGGGCAACTCTTAGTTGGTTCCCAGAAATTCCATTCATTCTTCGAATATCGAGGTTCATAAAACGAGGGAAAAATGCATGTAAAAAGTTTGGTTACTCGTCCTAGTGTTCATAAAACGAGGGAATTCATAAATCGAAGGTTCATAAATCGAGGGTTGACTGTATTCCTAAGATCTCTGAAAATACCGGCAAGTCATTTTCAGGAATTTCTTTTACAATTACACAACTTGTTGAAACTGCAAAGCTATCAATCGTGACACTTCTGACAGACATCACAACGTCAACATCAACTATGCGATTGTCAGAAAAATAGTTTCTTATGTGACATTCTGGTACCTGTTCAAGCGACACCTCTCTTGTTCCATCAGTTTTCAGTAAAAAAAGAAAAAAGAAAGAAAACAATTCAGAGCATATAACAAGCCATGCATACCATTTTTCATATAGCTCATTGAAGTGTGTTCTGGTGAATTGGACTATTTTTGAGTTGGCTATGTACAGCCGTATATATTTCCTTCACATTACATTCTTATACACATAGTTGATCGCATTAGAGTTCACCAATTGCCTATAGACATGCTGCGCAACTTTTACTGAATACAGATGCAATATAGATGCAGTGAAACTTTTTATAGATATGTTCATTTGGTGATTATCAAAATGACATACAAATACACTTCATTCCTAGATGATCCTGACCACATAGGCAGACAGTGTTGTCAGCTCGATGCGAAAAAAGTAGTTTTTTCGCATCAAGCTGACAACATTTGCTGCGTATTTTCTTAATCGGCGTTGAGAATTACACCCTTCCATATGGTTACACCCTAACAATGTTGACAGTGTTGAACTACACCTCAAAAGGTGCGTGCCCTGCACATTTGGGTTTACACCCTTTAAGGTGTGAAAAGATTTAGAGTGTATGTATAACTACTTGATGATCACTTACCTAAAATTCATTAATTAACCCATTAATTAGGGAATTTCGGGCAAAGCCATTAAAATCTTGCGCCATACTAGGGCACAATTTGCGAAGAAAGTTGCGCTAACTGTTTCTTACTCTGTGTGGGAGGAAAATTGCTACGTTGTCTGAGTTATACAGCCTTATGTCGTCCAAATTGACCAAGGGCACATATTCACGTAGACTGTTGCATTCAGGAAAACATTCGCAAAGTTTAGTGACAATTTGCAGTCCTCAGGAGTAAATGTTGGGTTAGGGGACTAAAATGGGGGGAATAACTGAGGGCAGACTAGGGGAGTAGAAGCTGCAATTACTCCCAGTTGTACTCCCTTTTTTTTTTCTTCTTAGAGTGTAGATAACACGATGCAAGCAAGCCAGTGTAATCTTGACAGAGGGACAGTGACCTTCAGTCTGAGGGCAACGAGGAGACAGGACGAAGGAAAGGAGTCACGTGAGCTGCTTTGTGACGGAAAGTGATGGGAAGTAGCGGGTTGTGAGTCGTGATGGAAAGCAAGAATCGTTTTTGAGCCGTTCGTGTGTGTTCCTTAGTAGTTCCTGTCTCGTTGTTGCCGTGAGACGCAAGGCCATGCTGCCTCTGCCTAAATACTGCACGTATAGCTTTCTACTTCAAACATGTATTATCGTACGAATCTCCAGGTGTATAACTCTCCCGTCTAAACGGTCCCGCGAAATACATGTTGGTTACATTGTTAACAAAGTTAATTGTATGGGCGTGGATTATTTAAACGTAACATATCCCGCGTTCCCAGTGACCTGCAACTACCTCCGCACAAACGGCTGGTTAAACGTCACCTTCTATGTGCTTAGGTGCTCTGGGAACCCAGGCATCCTATGTTGACTAACACACAGGACATAATAACAGAACAGAGTCGAGTGGTTATTATTATTACTATTATTTGCTATGCAATTACCGCGACCTTACAGTGTGATGCCAATTAAGATGCATGTAAACGTTATAAACCTCGTAAAATCACATTCAATTTCCAGGACTCACCAGTCACGGCGTCATAACCTCTTACCACAACATGAGTTTCTCCGCTCTCAGCGTTACACCTTCATTGGACGCCAACTTGAGCTCCTTGACCATAGGCCGTTCAGCTTGTCCAAAGTACTTGACCCTGTTGTCGCTTCGCGTTCACCATAATTCGACCTCTCATATCAACCTCTGTGAAATGGGATAGGGTCCCGTAGCTACCACGTGGGAACATCCCAAGTCATCATCAGTTCTCCTCCATTTATTATATTCGTTGGTCATTGGACTAAACCGCGTTCATAAGCTTTTTGTTTCTCTAGCTATGACTAACATACGGACTCGGTGATGCCTTTGCCCCCCTGGTGCGCATCATGAAGCGCATCATGAAGAAATGGTCTTCCCTCGTCAGTTTGTGGCATTATATTTTAGTACAAGATTTTAATGATGTGCACAACTAATAATATATTTATTGTAGTCCTTAAATAGGCTGCGAAATTATATTTTCTAGTTTTTGTTTTATTTTGAAGAAGAGCCGATAGAACCGATGTTTTACGCCGGGCAGGCGAACGTTCTTATCATGCATAGTTTAACCCGAGTTCCAAACCTTAACCACACACACACACAGGTTTCTGTCTCTCACAGACATACACACCATGAACAGGTCTCATAAACAGCCTGTGAACTCGTCCCCATTCTTATTCTCACCTTTCACCCGGTTTCGGTTTTTTTGCAGTAGCTTCCAGAAGGCGCTCACCTCACGTTAGTGAGGTTACGTCAGTTTGGGTTTCACAGATTTCACAGGGGGGGCGACCCCCCCCCCCTCCCTCCCGCCAGGCTCGCACTAGGCGGTGCGGGCGTAAGACTGTGCTGCCGATTGGGTCAGTAAAGCGGACTCCCCTTCTGGAAGCTACTGCGAAAAACCAGCTCCCGTGGCTCAACCAGCTCAACCGTGGAAAAACCAGCTCAGTGGTTAGCATGCTGGCCATGTCACGTCGAGACTGGGAGGTACCCGGGTTCGAATCCCGGTGCCGGCTGTGCTGTCTGGGTTTTTTCCTGGGTTTTCCTCAGACGCTTTCAGACATATGTCGGCGCAGTTCCCTTAGAAGTCGGCCCAGGACGCACAATCCCCGAGGGCGTCAGTCGTGACGTTGCCCACATACGTGAGGCCGATAACGGCAAGCCCTATCGCCACCACCACCACTACTGCGAAAAACCTCTCCCCTTTCACCCTCATATGCATAACCCTCATCTTTTTTTTAAATACATCTTTGTCCTTAATCTCCCTTTGTCTTTGTCTTTCTCTTTGTCTCATCTTTGTCTTTCATCGTTTGTTAGTTTACCATTTATACCCCAATTCTTTTATTTTTCTTTTTATTTTACTTTTATTTAATTTTCTCTTGTTCTTTTCTTCCTTTTTTTCGGAATACCAAGCCGACATGCCGTTTGGCTAACCTCTCCTTCCCTTTTTCTCACTTTGTCCTAATAAATATATCCCCCCGAACCTTAACGAGGTTATACGGAGGTGATACACCTGGCGACGCTCCGCGGCGAGCGGCGGCATCAAAGTCGTGTAGAGAGACTTGACCCTGGCATTGCTATGAATCGTTCCGTCACCCACGACCAGTGTTGTGTGTAACGTCGTTAGAAGTGACGCCGTCACCGTAATCCGTTTTCTTTCAATTCAATTCAATTCAGTTCAATTCTATGTTATTATTAGTATTTGCCGTACAGAGTACACAGTGGGGGCCCCGTAGCATAGCTAGAGGTGGGCCCTCCCGGAAACAATCTGAATATCATATCATATGTGGTGACAGCATCAGAACAAGTTATCCAATATAAGGATGCACTGTCACAGTAAGGGACGAAGCACAATACGCACAAAAGAAAAAGAAGAACAAACCAATTAAATGAATATCAGAAACAAAACAACTGAGAATGAGCAAAAATGTGACGTTTATGAAGGTGAACAGCGTAGGCGCAAAAGCCCATGGGAGAGAGAAGACAAATAGTTGAAAAAGCGTGTATGAAAAAAAAAATGTGTATGAAAATGAGTAACTAATTCATGAGATGGTTTCGGATCGAAGTGTAATTCGCGATTGTTTTTAAATCGGTATCGGAACGTGTTACCCTTGCAAATTCATGATTAAGAGATCTCCGTATAGCCCGAATCCCATAACAAGCGACACGCGGCATATACACGCGAGAAGCGACAAACTCGACGTCACCGCCGCCAGGGGAGCGTCAAAAAAAGTTTTGTCGCGGCTCAATATTTCTGCATCTACTCCCAGTAGATATTTGTAGCATGTCGTTGAGCTGGTTGCCTGTTGTTTGACAAAACCAGCTAGATTTGACGGCGTGAAACAAGAACTGAACGCGTGGGCAAGGGAAAGGGTGGAGAGGGCAACCCACAAAAGTAGCAGACGAAGAAGTGGACGGGGCGTTGGGAGCTTCAACCGCAGCGCCACTGCGTTACGGCGAATATTACGTCGCACCTTCATTACAACTTCTCCTCGTTTTGACGAATGAAATACTATTTTCGGTATATTTATGGCAATTTACAACTTAGCTTGAATAAAATGAGCATTGCTTCTCCAAAAAACATCATTTCTCGGTGACGAAATGTCGCTGCTCAAATGGACCGGGAAGTCGCGCCATGACCAGACGCGACAGCGACAAATTCTGCAGCGCGTCGCTTGTCGCTTGTTATGGGGTCCGCGATTATCGCTACCGATAGGATATTTTTACGGTGCCCCCACCATTTCTTCGTCTTTCATATTACTTAATCTTATTAATTGTCGCCGGTTCCCCTACCGCGTACAAGAGAAACTATAACCTCTCCGAAAGTTCACCGTGCCTTCAAAAAAAGTGAACACAAGAGTTTCCTCTACACTCTAAGAAAAAAAGGAGTAAAACGGGGAGTAATTGCAGCTTCTACTCCCCTAGTCTGCAATTACTCACCCATTTTAGTCCCCTAACCCAACATTTAGTCCCGACATTTACTCCCCAGGACTGCAAATTATCGCTGAACTTCACGAATGGTCTGCTGAATGCAAAAGTCTACATAAATATATGCCCTTGGTCAATTTGAACGACATCAGGCTGTATAACTCGGACAATGTAGCAATTTTCCAGCCACACAGAGTAATAAACAGTTAGCGCATCTTTCTTCGCAAATTGTGCCCTAGTATTGCGCAAGATTTTATATCACTCGATATTTCACGTTTGACGGTTTGCTTCAAAGTATCTTCATGCATGCACACCAATTATGTACCTGGGACTCTTACAACAGCGCGTGAAATGCGGTCTTCACTCTGTGACATTCATTTACTCCCGTGGATTTACTCCCGAAAGGGACTATTTTTTGTGGGAATGCAATTACTCCCCAAAAGGAGTAAAAGTACTTCTTTTTTTCTTAGAGTGTAACGCTTCAGCGGAACGACTGTTCGGCGTCGGTGCCGACACGTTTGAGCGCTGTACTACCGTTCCAGATCGTTTCGGTTTCGGTTTCCGCTCATTTGCATATCATGGATTGATAAGTTGATTGATAAATTGATAGTTTGACGCACGTGCTTCGCTCAGTATTTGTTAAACTTGAGATGGCTTACAACTAGGACAGACTCTCAATCCGTCGTCTTACTTTTACACGAAATACCCTAATTAAAACGTTAATGAATTAATTTTAGATAATTATAGTCATCTTCTATAGTTCCACACTTTCTTCAAGAGGATGTCCGCCTGGAGATACAATTGGACTGCAAAGCAGGGATCGGAACGGGAACTGCTGCTTCGTGCAGTTTTTTGCACTGGGCCGCCCACATTGTACTTGGTACAATGTAAAATAAAAGTTTCAGTTCAATTCAATTGAATTCAATTCAACTGAAAACCGAAAAAAATTGATCCGGTTACCGGTTCGGGAATCGGTTCAGAGGTGAAATACCTAATTGTACTATCGACCGACCTTTTTTATTCTTATTTATTTTTTGTATACGATGCCAGATGAGAGTAAAAGTTTGTGTAACTGTGTCGCCAGTTTTTTTTTTTTTTTGTCGGAACAAATGAGGGTCCTGACTGAGTTCAGCCAAAAGGTTTTCCAGCACTTCGCTTTTCGTTTTCAGCAGACGACCGCGGGAGTGCAATACAATAAAATATCAGAGCCGCGCTACTCCCTTCGGATGCCCTGACCACCTTGTGCAACGTAGCGGCAGAGAGCGAAACCGAAACTATGCAAAACTTCTTGCGTTTCCCTAAGAACGCTTCGTCTTGTCAACCAAGTGGTCGTGCAGGTGAGGCTGCGGTATACACTCTTAAAAAAAAGGGTGTACTTTAACACCTTTTTTTTTGCCACGTATATAACACCCTTTTGGAGAGTACAATTACGCTCAAAAGGGTGTCTCGTCACTCCCTCAAGGGAGTAGCGTATACACCTTTCTATCTTCTGGAGAGTAATATTACTCCCCGGCAGGGAGAAGGTGTTATGCTACTCCCTTGAGGGAGTGAGGAGACGCCCTTTTGAGCGTAATTGTACTCTCCAAAAGGGTGTTATACAGGGTGTCCACGCGAAGTGTGAACAGATTTTTTAAAAATATATATAACACTTTTTCCAAGGTGAAATCAATTGCAATATAGCATATGCTCAAGGGCACTCCCTAGCAGGGCATTAGCAAAGTCCAAAGGCAATGTCTTAATTAACTTTCATTAATTAACTTTTTAATTATAAAAGCTACAAAGTTGTCCCAATGAGAACATCTGTTCCTTTCGGTCACCTGATATCGTAGCCGTTTTCAGAACAAAAATCCGTTAGATAGATCGCCCGCAAAAAATTCGTGAAGGAACGCCATTTTTTTCTTTATTTTGTTCATTGCGCTTCTTAGAAGACGCGTATTTCCTTCATCCCCAACGGGAGAGGGGGAAGGAGCACAGCGCCGCCTCATGCGTCGAAGATGAGCTTTAACTTGCGGAAAAAAACAAAGACAAATGTATCGGGTGACTCTATCAGAACTGGCCTTATCTTGGGTTGCATTTTCTGTTTCCTTTTAATTTTTTTCCAGGACGCGAGAGGCGATAGTGTGCTCTTTCTCCCTCTCACATTGGGGGTGAAAGAAAGACGCGTCTTCTAAGAAGCGCAATGAACAAAATAAAGAAAAAAATGGCGTTCCTTCACGAATTTTTTGCGGGCGATCTATCGAACGGATTTTTGTTCTGAAAACGGCTACGATATTAGGTGACCGAAAGGAACAGATGTTCTCATTGGGACAACTTTGTAGCTTTTATAATTAAAAAGGTAATTAAAGAAAGTTATTTAAGACATTGCCTTTGGACTTTGCTAATGCACTGCTAGGGAGTGCCCTTTAGCATATGCTATATTGCAATTGATTTCATCTTGGAAAGTGCTATATATATATTTTTTTAAATCTGTTCACACTTAGCGTGGACACCCTGTATATGTGGCAAGGAAAGGAGTTAAAGTACACCCTTTTTTTAAGAGTGTATAGACGCTTCCTGAAACGGTTATCTCAAACCTTTCTCTTACAACCGTGTGCGGTGAGGGTAAGCCGACTTTCATGTAGCAAAACTACTGCCGATGAGCCGGTTAAACCAGGACCGGAAAAAGTAACGGTTCCAATCCCTGTAAGTGTCCCGACCGCTGACCGCTTTTTTTTTTTTTTCGTTTCTCCCGGAGGCGAACCTGAACCGAACCGATATACCTGAACCGGTTCAAGCTGATAATTTCGGTTCAGCGGAGCTACAAAACCCGAACCGAACCAATATGCCTGAACCTGAACCCGAACCGGACTGAAAAAAAAATAATACCGGTTCCGATCCCTGCTGCAAAGACGACGTCGACATGCTGCCCTCATAGCTCTTTACACAACATCCTGGAAAAACACAACGCATTTGACTTCTCCGAAATTACGTTAGGGTGCCTAGCTACAGGTGCTTGGCACCGCTAACACCAAATCGAATCATCGGGGTTTCAAAAACCGTGAGTTGAATTATATCGCTAGTATTCTGATTTTTGCCTATACAACCCCATACCTTCTGTAACTTTGGGTGTATGAGGCCATAGACTTCTACCCGAGAAACGTCATCATGACGTTGGTAGACAAACTGAACCCGAAACAAATCCCAAGGGAAGGGCGGGGTTCCATGGATGGACACTTGTTCGCTGCCTCATACTGTAAGGAAAGTAGAACTAAAGGTTGCGTTCCTTTCAGGGACCATCGTAATCCCCTCAAGATCGTGGCTTTCGGGCAGGACCTTGTTCTCCACTAGCTTGGACGGTAGTTCAAGTCTACCAAGTTGGTGGCGCTGTCGAACACTATGACGTCATTTGTCTACAAACAAGGAGAGGCCTATTGCACATTCTTGTTACGATGACCAGCGCGGCCGCTAATACCCCTGTCACACAGGCATTTTCGATCCTGCTCGACCGAACCTGCTTGAACCCAATGCAGATCGGATGGTGCTACACTCAAGACTGTTCCCATAACAGGATTGAGAATTTCAAGACGGCTCGACGGCCGCCATTTGCATCCTCGACCCCGGTGAACTGTCATAACTTAAGACGGACATGCGCGCGAAGCTACAAATGATGCTTACATCGGTATACGATAAATTACCACTAATATCGCTGTTATATAGGAAACGCGAAATTAATGAGTTCCGTTTATTCATTTGCACAGGTCAACCATTCAATGCGCATTGAAAGTGGCAGTGTAGCAGCGTCAAAACTCGAGCGTGCTCGGGAAGTTCGATGCAGATCGGATTCGAGAAGGATCGAAATGCCCGTGTGACAGGGGTATAAGATGGCACCATGGGATATCATCGCTGCCTCGAAAACCTGCGGAGAAAAATCCGCCTTCGTATCAGATAACGGTGATAGGTAGAAAGTCACGACTCAGAATACGTGACAGTAATACCCCGAGACTAGGGCGCCAATAGAAAACGGGTGTAGTACACAAACGCACACAAAAGTCAGGCAAAACAACAACCACTTTGTTTATTTAACTTCCTGCAGTCTCGGGGTTTCTGACTGCCTCGTATTCTGGTCACAAACTCGCTCGCTTGTTAGCAATCATTTGGGTCATTGCTGGTGGTAACTTCTCCACTTTATTTTTCCATTCATTATCATCATCTTCCATATGGTAGAAATAATCTCGAGTATCGCAGGGATGGACGGTGGACGACGTCCGTTGACTTACGATTACGACATAGAATTGCCGTCTTTTGGAGCGCTTTGGCATTCCAGCTCGGTGTAGGGCGACATTGCTTTTTTTAAGTTGTTACCCAATTATCATTAATTTATTAAATTAATAATACCGTATGTTACCTGACACGCAGTAATCAATTTCTCGCATTTGACGGGTGCACCATCAGACGAACAATCAATAAATCGAGGAATTCCACAAGGTTCAGTATCGGGACACTTTATGTTTTTTTGTCTACGTAAATGATTTGCCCGACTTTCTGGAACATACTACTGTGACGTGCGCCGACGATACAAATATATTTGTTGGCGCAATAATTGATTAGTAAAACAAACGCTGTTTCGATAGGTCGGGTTATGAAACTTAATTAAAGGTGGTGTCCAGAAAGCAAATGCAGTTGAACTGAAGATGAGATCGGAATAGTTTGTGCGTGAAATACATGTAACCGGAATATTTCGTTTTGAAACAGTCGGGAAGATTAGAAAATGAATTTAATCGGATTTTGCAGCCGGCTGCGCGCTCCCGGCTGAATTCAGGCAACAGTGTGCGTACCCACATCACTGGAGTCGGTTACGAAGTCAAGCTGTGCGTCAGCAAATGCGGTCCTCCGACTCTCAATCTGCTGCCGAGCAGTCGCTACAAAGACCTCCGTTTCGTTGGTATCGGATCACAACTAGCCAGGCGACGCCGTCAGCTGAACGACTAGGAAGCTCGCCGGCAATACCTAGTAGAGAGTATGTACCTAGTGTATGTAATAGAGAGTATGTACCTAGTGTATGTAATAGAGAGTATGTACCTAGTGTATGTAATAGAGAGTATGTACCTAGTGTGTTCTTATATGTGCTGTGTCCGGTGTCCGTTATGTAGTGCCCAATGGCCTTTAACGTACCACGAAATAAAAAATAAAAATAAAAATACCAATTACGTCACGGAAGAGCCGAAACAGGGAAGTTGTGTTTAAACCAAAAGCTGGCAGTTGGTTTCGAACTCGATATTTTGGATGTTTTACAAAAAAAAAAACCCGAACGAATTTTTCGAAAGTTTTATGCTGTTTTCTTCTTGGAAGGTATTTTCAAGTGGACATATATCACATAAACTTTAGAATTCTGGATTCGCCGAAGGCACGACCTTTCAATGAAAAGGAAAAGTCAGCCAGAAAAAGTCAGCTTGCTATTCAAAAAAAAAATCAAAGGTATAAGAAAAGATAAAAAAGCAGACAAATCACAGTCACGGAGCAGGGCGGTAGGTGTCGACCCACTGGGTAGACAGGTATCCAATGAGAGAGTACTGTAGCCGGCTTGTAATAGACGACGGCTGAGGTCGTCACAGTTCCCACTACAGGTTTTCCCGTCAATTTTAATCCAAGCGCCATCGAAATTAATCCATGTGCCATGCAAACTTTATGGGGCATGACTTAATTTAGCTGGCACTTGGATTAAAATCGCCGGGAAAACTTGTAGATTGTCTACGTGGTTCACCGCAAAAAAAATAAAAAAAAAAATAAACACTGATTAATCTGAATATGACATGCTACTTCTTATTCACGTCATCACAGAGGAGCGTTCACACGGCGTCAGTGTTGTTTCGTAACCAGTCAATATCAGAGGTTGAGCTGTCCAGTGTTTTAACCAGCCCACTTGCACCCCCTCCAACACGCCCCGAATTCTGGGAGACACCTCCTAAAATTTTGTGAGATTGCGCAATGTTTCTTCAAAGAGCATGAAAATATATCAGAGTAGTGACGTGACCCCCCCCCCCCTTGCGGAGCCCGACACATTCCCAGGCACAAAATTCTGGGTCAACCACTGGTTGAGTACAATTTTTTTGGGGGGAGTGTACTTCCTCGAACATCTGCATTCGTCAACACAGTGAACTTGCGGTTACGATACACATTACATATATTACGAAAACATTTGTCCATACGTGTTCTTCTGGTAGCATATGATGCCATAATTAAGTAGAATTTGTAATATGATGTTGAAATTTACGGCAGCGCATTCAAATCTGTACTCATGTACTTGCACACACCTCAAAACCGTGCATTGGAAATCATGCTGTTTATAACACCGCCTGGATCAGTTACATTTGCCTTCGATTCCTTGTGTGTTACATCTATGTATACGGAGTGCGTCACTTAAGACTCACCAGAATTTTCTTAAATTTTTAGTTTATTTTTCTTTCGGAGAAATCAAAGAATATATCTATTCCCAATGGGGCCTAATCAAAGGTGGTTGTGTATCCGTAATTAGCGCAGCCGTTAATTAACTTTCGCAATTAATCATTAGAATTAGTGAAAATATAGGTTGAGAACGGCATTGGAAAGTTGTAGGTCGCAACCCTGAGGAGGTGAATTGAACACGAATTGAACACGCAGCGCCTTTTGTCTGTTGTAGTAACAAAAAAAAAAAAACTGCAAAAATGCACAGCTTCCGAGCGTTGCCCGAAATCGGCGGTCGAATTTTCCTATCCCCCTCTCGGTATCACCTTTCTCAACTGACAGCAGGCTGTTCCTCAAACCATGAAGCACGTCCACCTCAGGTGTCTCAGTGGATACCGCTATTTTTTTATATATTTTTTTTGTTAGAGCTTGTATGAACGTACCACACGTATCGAGCGGCGGAATAAGTGATTTTATTTTCGCTATCTGTGTGGTTTTTGGGAACGTCTGGAAGCATTGCAATCAGCTTTCGGGCGACGTTTTAGCTACAACGTAGGTTGAAAATGGCATCGCTACTTCCTGTCACACCCACTCCAGGGGACAGAGTGGGTGTGATGAACATGTTTTGAGGAACAGCCTGACGTAATTTGGGAGGGCGACACCGCTGCGGTTTCAATTCTAGCGGGTGAGACTCCTTAAAGTGACAGTCCGGTCGAAAACATAGGTCTGGGAAACACCGCCTTACGATTTCTAATACTCCTCACAACAACTGTGCAAAAGATTTCAGAAGAAATCGTATCGCACGATTTATAATCGACATTTTTCTATGCCGCAGTTGGTCCCGAGTAAAGGCCGCAGCGAGCTCTCGCGTGACGTGCATAAGAGCAATGCCGCACGTGACTTGCGCATGCCTGTTTGCGCGATAGTTGATTTTTTGCGTGCTAGCATTTGTCCATTATGATGTTTTTGAGTAGCAATCACGCGTTATGTAGACTAAAATGCAGAGTAGCGTCAATGTAAACACAGGTATCACGACGTAGCCTTCTGTTCAGTACACCCATAGACAAAAACATCTCTCTGCATTCCCAGCTACGGCGCAGTCCTCCGCTCCACTTTGTCCATTGGGGACGTCATGCTCACGTGACGGCTGACGTACATAGAGGATCCTTGGGGCAAGGAGTATGCGAGGGAGAAAAACGAAACCGGATGTCTTCAGAGGAGTATTTTTTATTCGATATCTCGAAAACCACGCCGTTTTGTGAGCTGAAACTTTCCACCCAGCATGTAAGCTTCCGTGACAGTTGGAAAAAATCAACTTCCGGTTTTCCCGGACTGTCCCTTTAAGGTTGGGGGCCTACAACTTTTAGCAATTTCGTGGTCAATCTATCGTCGCTAATTATTGAGATTAATTATCAACGATACTTAACAGCGGTACTAATTACTGACACACTACCACCTTTGAGAAGACCCCACAGGGAATGGATATATTCAACGACTTTTCAGAAAGAAAAACAAAGCGCGAATTTAAGAAAATTCTGGTGAGTCTTACGTGACGCACCGTGTGTATATTATATTGTAAATGTGAAAGTAACTTCATACACACACAAGTTATATTATTCGTACAGAACTAGTCCCTCCGTAACACTACGAAATAAAAGGCCGTCGTTACAGCACCCGTCAAAACGAGCTCTCGCTGTTGTTACCATAATGCCGTACAAATTATGGTCTTTTCTAAATATGTTACATGCAGACTTGTACGTATCTTGAGTACGTACTCAAAATACAGTATTTTAAATACTTTTTCCGGTATTTTGGTACTCTACTCAATACTTTTTTGCGACAAGTATTTTTAATGTATTTAAAATACTTTTTTCGGTATTTGCTACTCAGTACTCAAAATACTTTCGTTCCTCGTCAAGCCATATCCAGCACGCTTCCCGCTGTGCCGAGATTTTCAGCTCACTGGAATTTAACCTCCTTTTTCTTCGTTTTCTTTTTTTCGGGAATTCGCGAATCTGTCATTTATCATCTTGTACAATAGGCTGGTCCCAAGCCTGGCCTTGCTTCTCAATAGCCAGCTTCGTCAGAAAACCGTTCCTATTCATATTGGCAGGTGAATCACCAGGGGATTAGGTACAAGATAATCCCGGCATTTATTTCCTTGGTCATCAAAGCAATAAACACATGCCAGAGGTTGAAAGACCCGAACCGACATACAGGAGGGATTACGAAGTTTTGGGTCAGAACGTATCAACGAAGTTTACCTGGGTTCACCAAAGTTCACCAAACATTACTTGACACCAAGACGTTGCAAATGAAAGATATGCATGGCTGATGAAGTTTATTCTTTTCATTTGTAAGGCCACGTTCAGAATACGCGTTTCACTTACTGCTAATACTAAAGTACTGTAAATAGTATCTTAAATACTTCTTAGAGTATTTAGTACTCTACTCAAATTACTTTCAGTTTTGAGTATTTTGTATTCTATTTTAAATACTTTTTCCGTAGAGTATTTAGTATCTCATTTTAAATACTTTTGCGCAGTATTTTGTACAAGTCTGGTTACATGGGGCTCACATCACGAAACCAACACTTAAACGTGAGGTATAACGGCACTAGAGTTATGATTTCCTACATAAGGTACTGCTATTGACACAAAGGATGCATATATCCTCAAAATGCAATAGTTGTTATTACACAGATGCACAACAAAACACCTGAGTGTGTGATTGCTACAAACAATTTTTTTAGTATGCTGACGTTCACTGTGTGGCTTTCTTTCTGTCTTTTCTTTCATTTTTTTTTTTGAGAACGAAGAATCTTGAGCATTTGTTCCTATGGTTTGGTCAGCTATTATTCCGTCTAGTTCCATATTGTTGTGGTCACGCTCTAAGGAGAAAAAAAAAGTAAAGATAGGGAACAATTGCAGCTTCGGTCTCCTAGACTACAATACCCTAATCCCGAAATTCAGGAATAGCAAGTCGGCCTACGCCTGACTAACCTTTCCTGCCTTTCTTCTTCTTTTTTGTTTTTCCAATAACCATATCGCCCCCTCCCCGAAATTTACTTCCCAGGACTGCAAATAGTCGCTAAACTTCGCAAATATTCCCCTGAATGCAACAGTCTACGTAAATACGTGCTGTTCGTGAACTTGATGGAATAACGCTACATCACTTTGCCAACTTAGGCGATCAAACTCCCCACCCATTATCCTGAAATAAAGTTGTTGTTGTTGTTGTTAGCAATTTTCCACCCACACAGAGGAAAAAAATAGGTGGTGGTGGTTCTAAGAAAATAGAAGTTGTTGCTGGCAAAATTTGGCCCAATGGATTTCGCAATAACTTGTACCGTTTCAAATATCACGCTTGACGGCCTAATTCAAAGTATTTTCATTCATGCACATGAATTGTGCAACTAGGACTGTTATGACAGAGCGTGAGATGCAGTCCCCACGCTAGGACATTCATTTAGTCCCGTGCTTTTATTTCCTAAAGGAACTAATTTTTATGGCAACGCATTTAGCCGCCAAAAAGACTAAAATGGTCCTTTTTTTTTATTTGAGTGCAGGGACATTTTTCGCATTTTCAATATTTGTGAGTTTATGACTGCACATCTGGCTATGCCTCGCAATTGCTCGCACTATTCTAACAAGGACTGAAATTGAACATAAACGCGAGTTCAACGTGAACGTATTGTGAGCAGGAATTGTCTTCTTCATCGCGCTGTTTCCGGTTCCCACATTCCAGTTTCTACGATCAATCTATCTGACATGTTTTTCTATGTTCTTGTTTGTTTTTTGTTTTGTTTTGTTTTTGTCGTCCTACTTCAGATGGACTTCTCCGCTGCGCGACAACATTAGCATTATTGGGTGCAATTGATGAGTAGGCACACTGCCTGCAGAGGAACGTAAGCGGTATTTACGTTCAAACTCTGGAGTGTCTCGCTCGCCAGAGCGGTATATTAAACGGTAGTCTGGCCGTTAATGAGTCATGCATAATACCTGAAGCTCCACCCACTTTTTCAGCTTTCTGACCAATGACGTCTTGAAATATGGGACACTATCAATCAACCTATCCTCACTATTTCTCCCCCTATCCAACATGGGCAGCGCCATCTTCGGTGGCAAGTGGATTGGATGGGATTGAAATGGACACCCCTCGCGATTTGCAAAAGTAGTGGATTTTTTATGTAGATTTGTTGAGCGCCACCTAGGCTGCGCAAGGTACGTCGGGAATTGTCGTCTGCTTCCATCGTCGTACCGCTGCCTTCACCACCTTCTGGTACACATCCTGTCGTCGTCGGCACGACCTTTTAACCTATCGACATGAGTTGCATTAAAAAAGGCAAGAATGTTTATATCCATAAAACTCGGTCAATAAATTCAAAATTATAGAGCACAGTGCCGTTTTTTGATATGATTATTTCGTTGTGATCGCTGTGTTCACTAGGCCTAACACCGGCGACAAAACGTATTATTTTCAGTTAGATATCGATAGCGGAGCATCCGTTAAAAATTTTCCGAGGAACGTACACCTGCATCGTAAAATCAGAGAAACCTGTGAACATTTTTTTGTCACGAAACATCCGCTTCGACGTGTTTGTTTTCGTCCCCATTTTGGGTGGCAGTCAGTTGTCATGGCGGCCCCCGTGGTGAAAGGCAAACCAATGAGAGGAGCGGAACTGTGATTGAAAGGTCGAGCCCCTTGTGGGGGCTCCTCTCAATGGCCAGACTCTCTTTTAATATACGGCTCTGTCGCTTGCATGCGCAAGGCGCTCCCAAGCATGGAACGTGCGAACTTCGCAAAGAGCATTGGATCCCATCGTGGATCCAATGCTCTTTGCGAAGTTCATTGCATGGGATGCAATTGGATGAGAAGTTGACCCGCTAGTCGCTTGTAGAGATGCAAAATTTCTGGAAAATTTGAATCGCTCAAAAAAAAAAACGGCTTTCTTCGGTTTTTCCGCGAAAAATTGGAGAGAATAGAAACAAATGCGGTTACTGCTGAGTCGAAGCATTGCCGGCCAAATCACAGCATACAATGAGCTAGATGCTTTAATAGTGTTCATCCTCTAGGCATCAATGCAGAGCAGATGCATCCCATGAGACTGCTGTCTACTCAGCGATAGATAATTAGAACAACCCGTCCACTCCGACCAGAACTCCGACATTATGTGAACGCGATGGCGATCGCTTGGAGCAGCCAGACAGAGCCCTGGGTTGGTGGTTGCTGGCAGATTAGAGGCACCTAAGGCACTGTTGGAACGCATCAAAGGCACGAAAATTTACATTTTTGAATTTTGTCGCCTGGGAATTTTGGGCTATTTTTCCGGAGACGAGGAAAAACTAGAAAGAAACTGTTTTTTCCCCAAAAATTTCCGTTTTTTTTTTTTTTTTTTTGTCGGGGCTTCGCATCTCTAGTCACTTGGGGGCGCTTCGCGAATATTCAATGGCTTCAGTGTTCATTGTCAATGACCATTGACCATTGTCGATGTCAGTGACCATTGGCTTGAATGTTCATTGGAGACTGCCAGTGTGACAGAGGTACCGTAGGGTTCCGCGTTCTCGGCATTTTAAAAAAACATGCCGAAAAAATACCCGCCGAATATTTTTATTTTGTAATCCCTTCCCTCTCCACTCACAAGATCTAAACCGTTCATACACGTACTCGTCAAGCTCTGACGTCAGAGCACTGCCCACTCCCATTGGTTGTCTTAAGCACGTGGCCTTTCACGTGCTTCCTCACGGGCAGAGAAGCTTGCCCCGAAGTCAGGGTCGCATGAGTTTCGACGTTCTCGGTGCGAGTTTTCTACGTGGTTATCAGCCCCGTTGCAGTAAAAATTTGAAATGCAGGTTCACATTGATGCAAATCGAGAATGGCTAACAGATGGCGCGAATTGCATCGATATTTCTCACAGGCACATCCAAGAAGGATGTCTTAGTGAACTGCTAAGATATATATACAGTGAAACCTTCCTATGTTGTACACCCGCGGTGCAGCCGAAGCGTGTGCTACTTATTGAGGTGTCAGAGTTACGGAATATGAGGGTAACAGGAAATGGAAAAGATCACAGCTGCGCTGCCTGAAATGTCCCCCTTCTTCAATTTATGGTCCTTAGTGGTACCTGGTGGTGGTGCCTGGTAGTTGTACCTGGTCGTAGTGGTATCTCTGCCCACTCTTCGCTGATAATTATTACTGATTTTGGTAGATACAATTCCGTTCAGATTCCACTCAATGGCATTACCTCTGGAGCTTTTCGAGCAGCGAGGACTTGTCTCTGAAGCGTCAGCCCGCTTTTCATTGCTTTGGTGCAGTGAGCGTTCAAAGGCTCTAGACAAACTGAAGACAAGTGCTCACACAAAGAATTACAATGTAGACTGACAGCACTTGGTTTTGGACTGAAAAAACTAAAACAACAAAATGCTGAGGCCAGTATAGGGGGAAAACGAGGCCGGTTTCACGTCAGTTCAGGCAGGGAGGTCCTATCGACCTGTTGGATTTTCATTATTTTTTATATTTAGAAGCTCATCGTACATGATGACGAACAGCCATAAAATGAATAATTTATACGAAATATTTTTCACGCAAAAAAAATCCAGAAAATCCGGCCCTGAATTCGAGTGTTTCAGTTTTGCCGTGTTTGCACGCGTATATCTCCCGAGTCTTAAAAGATAAATAAGTCAATTTTTTTATGCTTTAGTATGCCTACAGGCCATCCAAGCATCCAGCAGTCCGAGCGCAAAGTTTGGTCCGCAGGAGCAACGCTCTGTGATATAAAAAATGGCGAACATGCTCTCTCGGGCGGTTTTGTTCCAAATTCGACGCGTGATTTCTCTGACTGTAGATATTCCTCACTGCCCTATTTGGTATCACTTCACTCAGCTTTGAATCCTCTTTCATCTGGTATATATATCGTGCGTGTACCCCTACAGATATCTGCTGAAACAGGCAAATGTCACGGTATATTTCGAAAAAACAAGGATTTTGAGCGTCCGTTTCCTGGAAAGGCCCCTCTTTATTTCTTTTATATTTTGCCAGGACATGGCCCGATGTTAGACCTTCCATCTTACGTTAAAAAATTCTGCTTCAAAAGGCGTACACTGGCGATTAGCGCGTTAAAACGCGACCCTAGTCTGCGTGCGTACGTGTCGGAGCCCGGCTGCCTGTACCCCGGGATGGCGGGCCTCGTGTCGATGCTCCCTTTGTTTGAGCAAGGTTGTCTGGCCTTAGCCTTACCCGAGATATTCGTAGGCAAACTTTCGACGTCCTGCTTAAAAAATATTTCACTTCTGGGAGTTAGTGATTTCCAACAAAGCATCATAATGAAATCCTACGTTGCCGTAAAGCCGTATTTCAAAGGCTAGGTCAAACTGAATGGTCAGCGAAGGTGAAACCCCACTCTTGCAAGCTCCTTACACGGTGATACCAATACTGCACAAATAAATATCGAGTTAGGAATTGCTTTTTTTTTTTCAGGGTTACCGCAAGTTCCTGCGAAGCTTGCTTTACTTCATTTTACGATATTTTTAAGTTATGCAGAGTGCTTTTAGCACGAAATGCGTGTGCTGTGCTAAACTTGCAGCAGTATATTTCTTCTCAGAGCTAGGGAAGTGGGCGGGTTCTCGCATTTGTCATAGTTACATTAGATACGTTCAGAGCAGAGCCATACGGGAGACGTACTGAATGCACTTCGATTTCGCTCAAAACTGGACAGTAGCCATGCCTAGCGAAATACAAGCGTGCCACTGCGGAAAACGGACTTCCATATTCACATGTGTGGTAACAGCTGGCACGGAAACGCACAGTTTTGGTGTGGTGAGCGAAGACTTCTGTCACGATTAGCTTCCATAGCTATTTAAGAATGTCTTGACGAGAATGTTCCTCTTGAAGCTAATGATTTACGTGTCAGATGGTACGGCGAGCCTTTTTAAAAATCGGCATAGGCTCTATGAGCTCTCCAAATGTGTACTTTTGCGAGCGCGACATGGCTGTTCAGGAACAGGCCACGACAAAAGTGCCTGTGACAGGATCAGTGCACAGGATCGGTGTGACAGGAATCAAGCACCGTGCCATGACACCTAACTTGCGTTCAATCGAGCGAGACGTCATCTTAGAGTCACAAGATGTGATAACGTGCTTGCCAAAACGCCTAACGCGCGTCCATTTACTCCAAGTACGGGCTGAAGACGTGGCTTCTTTTCGAATGCAAAAGAAAAAAAAAACAATGGATAAATCTATACCGCATCAAAGTGGCATACAGGGTTCGCATGCGTGGCAAAGCAAGACACCGGACAGTCTAGGCCGAGAAACATTTATAGCTAGTGCCGTGGACAGAGAGTGCAGAAGAGTGACCTTTTTCATAGAAAATTAGTGAAATCATTGGTCGCTGTCATTGCAAAATACTGCTTTTTCGCAGTCTTGTAAATATATCGACATAAACTACCACTTTTGATTACACAAAGTTGTCCCTTTCTTGTACGACGTCGACAGGAGGCCTGCCATCCCACGGTACCGGCAGCCGAGCTCCGACAAGTACGCACGCAGACTAGGGCCGCGTTTTAACGGGCTAGTCGCCAGTGTATGTCTTTTGAAGCAGAATTTTTTTACGTAAGATGAAAGGTCTAACATCGGGCCGTGTCCTGGCCAAATATAAATGAAATAAAAAGGGGCCTTTTCAAGAAACGGACGCTCAAAATCCTTGTTTTTTTTCAAAATATACCTTAACATTTGCCCGTTTCAGCAGATACCTGTATGGGGTATACGCACGATATATATACCAGATGAAAGAGCATTAAAAGTTGAGTGAAATGATACCAAATAGGATAATGAGGAATACCTACAGTCAGAGAAATCACGCGTCGAAGTTGGAACAAAAGCGCAGGAGAGAGCATGTTCGCCATTTTTTATATCATAGAGCGTTGCTCCTGCGAGCCAAAATTTGCGCTTGGACTGCTGGCCAGTAGGCATACTAAAGCATAAAAAAATTACACTGCATCTTTTTTACACTGCGTTACACTGCACTATCTTTTAAGACTCGGGAGATATACGCGTGCAAACACGGCAAAACTGAAACACTCGAATTCAGGGCCGGATTTTCTTGATTTTTTTGCGCAAAAACTATTCCGTAGAAATTATTCATTTTACCGCTGTTGGGCATCATGTACGATGAGCTTCTGTATATAAAAAAATAATAAAAATCCAAGAGGTCGATGGGACCTCCCTGTCTGAACTGACGTGGAGCAAAAGTCAAGGCCACTGGCTCGTTTTGGGTCTTTTTGGTGCAAAGATGGGCAGAGATTGAGGTAATTTGGCCAGGGTCTTGTCCGACTTCTGGGACAGGGAGGTGTGCGACATAGAGAAATTCGTCCCCATGTAGTTTCAACTGGAGCCTGCCCGTGCAATGAAATCTTGTCCGATATGGGGAGTTGTCCGAGGTAGGGAGGTGTCCGACTTTGGAGGTTTTACTGTAATTGGGAGTTTTCGTCGCGAGATAACTGAGGAACTGCTAAGAGAACAGCACCGAGAACACACCTGCAGACCGCATTCATCTAACCCAAATGTTAGAATACTGTGCTAACTAGGAAGAATTATTAACTCACCTGATAATCCCATGCTTGCCGGACACGCAGCAAACGATAGGCATCAAGCAAAATCGCCATCAGCAGTGACCTACGTTGCGTCTATAGCGTCTTCCGAGACGGAAGAACGTTCGATCCGGGTACTTTATCGATAGTTAACTTTCAGCTTTTACTAACAAGAGGACTACTGATGCGTCCTGTGATGATACAAAGTGCTAATCGCGTGGGATCACCTTCGGCGTTCGGGATTCAGTCGGACCTTCCTCATTCCACGGGCGTGGACGTCCCGCGTTCCAGGGCAAGTAATGCACGTGCCACTTTTGGGATTGCAAATCTTCGTACGTTTCGAAACCTGATTTCGAATGCGGAGCGTATAATGCCTGATTCCCATACGTTGCGACGTCGCTTTGCAGGCGACGGCAGTAGTACATACGCACGTTCGGCATTGAGAGGGGTCAAGGGGCGGACTAAAAAGCTGGGCACGTCGAACTTCTTTCTTCACCACGTTCGTGAGAGCTTCCGAGACTCGCGTTCTCATTTTTTAACCGCTAATGTGACCAAACGTGTAACGTGGGGTGGGGATATGTTTATTAAGAAAAAAAGAAAGGAAACGTCAGCCAGACGGAGGTCGGCTTGCTATTAAAAAAAGAGGAAAATGTGGGAAGAAAAGAAAAGGGAAAGAAAAAGAAGAAGGAAAAGGAGATGAAAAAAGGAGAAACGGGGAGAAAAGAAAAGGAGAAGGCAAAGAAGCAAAGAAAAGGAAAGGAAAAGAAGCAAAGAAAAGGAAAAGAAGAAAAGAAAAGGAAAAGAAGCAAAGAAAAGGAAAAGAAGAAAAGAAAAGGAAAAGAAGAAAAGAAAAGCCAAGGAAGGACACAAAACTAAAACTGAAAAGTCACACGTAGCGTGTGAGGTGATTATTTGCAAGTAACCCAATTACTCAAATTCATTACGACCAGGTTTACGTTCGGTATTATGTAACTCTAACTTTACTACTTTTCCGAGTACTTTGCAATGTACTTGGAGCTACTTTTGGCGTTACTTTGTGTCAGACTTGTGCCCGTCACGCAAAAAAAGTAATCGATTACCCTCACCAATTACTCGGCTCCAAATGTAATTGAGTAACGAGTAGAAAAGTAACACGTCGTTACTCTGCATTCGTCCAAATTATACTCGTGTTCGTGTGCCTCAGAAAAGATAGAAAACAAAAACTTCAACAGCCGAACAGCTGAAATAACACGAAAAACAAAAACGCGTGGGACAACTAGGTCTGTACGTCTACGTGTATTTATCACCCGGGAAGACGTTCACCCTATTGAGCAATAACATTGCGTGGAAATTGCCCCCATGACACACTAAACCTCCAAAGCTTCAGGTACCACTACACTGGTGTAGGAAGAGATTAGGGAGAGAGACCCTTGGGGCAGAACATCTGAGAGGAAGTTAATCTCCGTCGGAAAAGTAATCCATTAGTGAGCAATCGATTACTCGAAAAATTACTTTGACAGTAAGGTAACTGATTACTTCTAAATTACTAAAAAAAGTAATTGATTACATGTAACGCAATCACTAGTAACGCGTTACGTACAGGTCTCCTTTGTATGGGATTCTGGACCCACAGCGGCATCCGCAGAATTTCGGTGATTGCTTCGCAGCCTTGTTCCAAGGCATGTTCTCATGTTTCTGCTAGGCGCATATACATCGTAGTCATACTCCACTAGCCATTTAAGTTGTCCTACCTATAATTTCCATATGTGTACCGCGTTCCTCAGGAGGAGGGGGGGTATGTTTAATGATAACAAAGAAGAGGAACGAGGGAACGGTCAGCCAGACAGGGTGTCGGCTTGCTATTCCCAAAAAAAGGAACAAAAATAAAGTAATGTACATCAAAATTATGCATTCAAAGTAACTCGGTGTAGCTGAATTAATTTCCAGAGTGACTGCAATTTTAATGAACTTACAAATTTTTTTTTTTGCAATTTCATTACTGTCATCAGCACGCGGTTGTAATCGTAATTTAATTACTTCCGAAAAGTAACGTGTACAAGTAAGGAGATGACGATATCCACACCGCGAGTTCACGTTCGTCGTCCGCTATGTTTGCGTTGCAGCAGCTTCTTATCTAATTTCATGGTGTGTCCACCAAGTGCGTCCGTCAATGGCTCGGTGCGGTCACGTGACATCACGTGACAGTGCCTTCCTCACGTGGTCGCCGGAACGTGTCTACGGTGCGCTCAAATCGTATAACCGCCGCAGCCACAACGCAACGCAACACACAAAAAAAAAAGAAAAGAAAAACTTCACAAACTATATTAGACGGCTTACAACCAAAATTTCATTGTGTTTCATAGTGTTTCAAAAAGTTTCAAACAGAGTTCCCCAAAGCGATGAATGTATATGGCATCTTAAAGGGGCTATGAACTCTATCAAGCTAGCCCGTCGACTGTGTCGGCTCCAAACAGCGATTGTAACCTGTTGGCTGTGACATCTTTTGTGTAGATCAATCCACAGCCGGAGAGTTTTCAATCTGCCAGAGGGGGCCGGGGCACGACGCCCCACTTTCTTTGTTTGTTTGTATATGAGGTGAAGAGTGGTTGGCCATGCGCAGGACGCATGCACAGAGGTCGGGCAGGGCGTCGGAAATTCCGTGCTGCGACGTTGTGATGCAATTTTTTATAGAATTTTCATGATCACTCGTATGAAACACGCGATTCTTAGGATATCCCTGGAAACTTTCATCTTGAGTGTCAGCGGGGTAGATTTTCCGCAGTGGGCCATGCCCCCCCCCCCCCCCCCCCGGGGAAAGTTCCGAGGGGCTCAGGCCCCCAAGCCCCCCCCGCAGTCGGCGCCTATGGATCAATCTGATAGATCCGTATCTTCGCCACATAAAGCACAATTATGTAGCCATTATGTACTGCATTATGGCTACAAACTAGGCGCCGCCTCCTATTCTCAACAAATCAGGGATGAGAACGTTGTCATTCGGGATGATGGTTGTCTAGGAGCGTGCCATGTGGTGAAGTTCATTCTATCCTCCATCCGTCCGTCCTTCCTTTGTGTTTTGTTTTGCTATGCGTCTTCCTTTTCTTTTTTTGGCTATAGTCGTGACGACGCCCACTTCTGTGTGGACAACAACGGCGAGCCTATCCTGCCATCACCCCCCCCCCCCCTCATTTTTTAAGAATGCGGAGCAGAAGGTTATGTGTACCTTCGTGTTGGCGTCTGATTGGGTGCTGCATTTCTTCAGATGACATCACAATGGATAGCAGTATCTGGATGGTGCGCCTGCTCGACCGTATTCGAAAAAAGTGCGTTTTTGTATTAAGGCTGCACACATTAAGAAGCAGAAGTGCTGTACAATAAATTGTAAATAGAATTACGAAGCGTAGAAGAACAATATTACACCTATAAAACCCGTAAATAAATACATGCAGATAGCAGTTTTTACCTCCTTTAAATGTACCTAAGCAGCAGACATGGTAGTTTCTGTTGGCCCCATAGTTAGCGACAGAGAAGTCTCCCTATTTAAATAATTAATTTAATTTGCTTGCGAGCTCGCGATAAAAGGGCTTGGGGCGACATCTTGTGTGAAACAGACACGCAGGGTAAAATTGACACAGACACGCAGCTGGCTTATTTTCTTTTTAGACCCGGTGTTAATGATAATAATAATAATTTTATCCACATCATTCAACGCATTACAATGCGAGGACTCGCCTAAGCGAACAAGCTTGTAAGCACGACCTCGCTGACGGTGGAACTTAAAAACTAAAAAAAAACGCACTTGAAAACTGCACATAAAACACAAAATAGTGCATCAACGAACAAGTTAATCAAATATTTTCAATAAAAAAGAACAAGCGGAGCCCATTCAACTACAGAATAAAGAACGAAACAATGTTTTTAGGGAGGCAATCGATGATAAATTCAGAGCATCAGCAGGTAGAGAGTTAAAAAGGGAGGGAACCTAGTTCCGTTTTAAAATGATCGGTCCAGTAATATTTGCAAATCATTATCTGGGGAAATACGTTATCAAATGTAGGTAGATTATTTTGTTTAAATCAACAGAATGAATATAATAATAATAATAATAAATTTATTCAATACAGTCAACGTATTATCAAGCAACAGAGGCCCGCCTAAGCAAAGAAAAAAAAAGAAAGAGGCTTGTGGGCAAGGCCTCGCAAACAGAGCTGCGAGGACACAGAACAAAACAGACAAACACTTCCAACTCATGAAAACATCACAACAAAGGGGAATAATAATAACACAAATTGTATTGCAACATTCTGATACCAATAAATACAAAAGCGGCACGCCTAAGCCTAAACTGTCGCTGCACCGTCACCTGTATGTCGCTTGAACGTGTGCTTAACGTGAAAAACACCCCATAATAATAATAATAATAATAATAATAATAATAATAATATCTTTATTAACGTGCCCAAGAACAGCCAAAGCCTTGGTATTGGAGCACGTATACATATATATATATATATATATATATATACATACATATACAGATTATGCAGAACATAATATTAATAATAATAATAATAAACTTTATTTGGCTCATGAGCTGAACCCGGATGTCTGGGAAAAAAGCTGCATTTGCAACTTGACGTGCCCCAGGCCTCGTCCAACAGGAGCAGAACCTGTTACATACTTAGTACATAATGTTCATACAATGTCATCAGTTCAACATGCATCACAAGTCACACAGAAAATAAACTAATATTTCGGATATTAATGAATGACAGTGTTAACAGTGTTTCGATATCGCGAACCGTACACATAATAATACGTGTACATATAAATATATGTGAATCTAATTAACAGGCGGGAATAAGGATACTGGTTCAGGCGCTTCAATAAAGATTGACTATCAGGAAAAATATAATCATTGCTCACAACCAAAGAGAAGGAATCGTATCTTTGAAACGCTTAATTCCAAATAGTTAAGTTGTATGTTGTTACTTAAAGTAGCACAGAAGTAATTTTTAACACCCAGTTTTCTTCCAATAGAACTGTTAAGTAGGCCAGTAAGATGCACCATGCGAAGTAATTTAAACCAAAGAGTCATAATTATCGCAGAATTTGAATTTAAAATACGCCGCAAAAAGCGACCGTGCGCAATGGTTGTGAAGAGCAGTACCTGCCTGGAACCTCGCGCTGACGCTTAAGGGGAACGCTTGCTGATTGGCCTAGAGAAATGTTGTCCGCTACTCCTCTCTCGTCTGCTACTTGGCTGTTCGGGGTTCTGGTAAAGCCTTTCTCCTTGCTCGGTAATGCTTCGGCCGCTCCTTCTACCCCCAATCCTCGGGGAGAACTGGCAAAACAGGTTTTGGCGGTAAAGGGAGAAGGCGCTGACCCCCACTGACCGGCGAACCAGAACGAGTTCTCCTTATACCGTCATCGGTGACGTGGCATACCTCCTCATCCTCGTTATAGCTGGGGTGGCGAGTTAAGGGTGAACGCGCGGAGCTATGTTTATGTGAGTTTTTTTCTGGGAAACACATTGCACACATCAAAACCTTTCGCGCTATTCGGTATAATGACACACACACTTTCATCAGACGTCTTAATCTGAAATTGTTTTGGATGGCCCTCTGTCCTCCTTTAAAAGTTTTGGCAAAGTATATGTAATTAGCTGTGTGTCATATTGTGGTCGTGGTCTTTCAACCTGCCATGTTATCGGCGTTCGCAAGCAACGAATACGGTCAGATTTGGCTAGATTAACAAGGTTAAAGAAGAGCTCATTCTGCTGAAAATGCATCCGTCTGTACGTCATTATTAATCTATATCTGTACATGTCCCTTATTTTTATATGAGACGATTTTGGAAAAAGGTGTTCAGTAGTGGAGTTCTAGTCTGTGTTTACTATAGCTCTTAAAGCTTTTTTTTTGTAATCGTAAAATTACTTCTTTATTATTGTTGCTTGATAGGGCCCAAACGAGGTAGCAGTAATGAGTGTGTGATAAAAACAAGGCTTTGTAGATTTTCAGTTTTAACTTGATGGGAAGATATATATGTTTTTAGAGCATGCCGACAGCTGGTAGACACCTTTGATTGAACATGCCGACAGCGATAATCTCAGCGCATTGTCTGGGTAAAATAGACACCAAGTAACTTAAGTTTGTCAACCAGTTCGATCGTCTTTGACGCCATACTGAGTTTATTGGTGTACTCGATTTTGTTATTAATCGGTCTAGATACAATGGCATTTTTTATTAACATTTACCGTGAATTTATTTTTTAATGTCCAAGAGCGTACATTGTCAAGAATAGCATTCGGCCGTTCTATTAAATCGTAAGCACTTGATCCCGATCAAAGAATAATGACATCGTCTGCGTACATAACAAAGGAGGCAGTTGTGGTTATGTTTACTATGTCATTTATGTACAAATTAAATAATAAGGGTCCCAAAATACTTTCCTGAGGAACCACAGTTGTCACATCTATTATTGTAGTTGCTATTGTTGTATTGTTATTGTAGTTGTATAGTTGTCACATCTATTGCCGATCCTATGTCTGTACGCGCTGTTTCTGAGAAGATTAATAACTCTGAAAGAGTTCATATGCCTGTCCTCTTATTCCATATTTATATAGCTTGTTTAATAGTACCTTATGACGTATTTTGTCACACGCTTTCGACTAATCGATAAAAATTGCTAATACGACGTTTTTCCCTCTCAAAATTCGTGAGCACAAATTCTTTTATTCTTAACAGGGGCTAATTCAGTAGATTTTCCTTTCCGGAAGCCAAATTGCGAGTCCGATAGTAATTTACGTACTGTTGGGGACACCCTTGTCTAAAATCTCCAGCCCGTGGCAGGGCGATCCCCTGTCGGCGACGTCGCGCACGATGGAAGTATACCATTACAGTGTCCGAGGTAAGGCCACGAAGCGCCACCTGTCGGGAGGGAGTACCATCGCATTCTCAGCGTCGTCTGCTAGGGTGAGTGGTTCAGCGCGGCCTCCCCTCGGGCAGTGTATTGGTATAGTTCCTTCGTGCGCGACGTCGCCGACAGGGGATCGCTCCGCCACGGGCTGGAGATTTTACACAACCGTGTCCCCAACAGTACATGTCCCTTACAGTGTCTGAGGAAACCCGACAAATATTCCCCGAACATTCGTCGTGATTCCAAACCAAGTCACCTCCACATCGCGGCGATGGTGCTGTACCGCACAACGGCTTCGAGAAAGTGCTCAATTATTTTTTTATTTTTTTTATTCCGAGCAAGAAGCACATATTCAAAATGGTTTGATTGTTCTACCCGGAAGCGAAAAAAAAAAAATCAGAGAAAAACTCGCTTTAAAAATTGCTCACGCCCTCTTTCATTAATTATTTTGCTGCAAACTTTCCGACTTCTTTGCGCGGCACATTCGCAAAATGAGCGTAGTTTCAACTGATAACCATCAGATAGGCGCCAACAATATTTCTCTGCTTGCGCGTGCGAGCCCTGCCTTGAAAGGGCCAATTAAAAAGAATCTATCCGACTGCAAAAATAAACGACGCGGAACGTTCGGTAACCTATTTGTGATCAAAGCAATAAAGGAGAAAACGCGCGGCGGGCGTCAAAGACGGAACAGTGATGCAAATCGCTGCTTCCGTGCATCCTTCGTTCAGGGATTATCGCGAAGTTTACGTGGAAACAACCACACTGTTGAAGTGTGGGTTCCGCTAGCGGCCGCGAAATGAGGTTACTTTTCCTGGTACTGTTGTACTATTTAAAGGTACTATAAAGCAGTCGAGGTCGGACCGATGCAATCAGCATGACGTGAGACTGCTAGATTCAAAGGTTCAGCACAACAAGTAATATGCGCACGAGTTTGCTCTAAGTATTTTTAATTGGTAAATAAAAACGCAGTCAAGAATGTCGGGGCGACGCCTGGTGGGGAAGAAGTCCTCAATTTGTCAAGCAACCCTGTAAACAAGGAGACCGATAAACAGATGGCTTTCCTGTTGGGATTTGCAAATACTAGCTTTTGATAAAATGTAATTTGTGTGAAAGAACATAAACACAAGCCCAATCTTGCACTCAGTAGCTAAACGTCTATACCTGGGCCTTGTTTCAGCATCGTACGTCGCTCTGTTCGGCCCATAGTTGTGTACTTGAGACATTTTCGCCGCCGTACTTGGCGGAGTTGGCGTTTCGTCGGTCTGCTTCGCCACAGCGTTGCCAGTAGATTTAAATTTGCATTTTTTCGGGAGCTATAAGGTCTATGTGAGAAATTTTTGCGGCATTTTACTCCTGAGGACGTACACAATTCAGGGCACGCGAAACATGAGGTTCCACCTCGACTGCTTTATAGTACCTTTAAATATCCGTTTCCTATACAGGAGGATTGATCTAGAACTTCCCGAGGCGATAATTTTATGTCGGCGTAATAAAAGCATCCATTAGATGTTTTTAGTTTAGATGCTATGCATCGATTAGATTAATGAGATAGATTAAAAACAACGATATTTTCCATCTGTTGCTGCTTTTGAAGTATCGGGAGTATGGTGCGAAGGTTTACCGAACGTGACCCTTTCTCGGCTAATCACGTATGTTATTCGGATATATATATATATATATATATATATATATATATATGAATGTATAACTGAGTACAGATGGACGCGAAAACAAATAGACTACAAGTAATGAAGAGACTTGGGAGGCCGTATAAGGGTTAAAAACACTTACTATTTTTATTACATTAATAATTAAGGGGGCGCTAGGAATAGATTTACAGTTAGGGGTCGACGTTTCGGCAGTCAGCGCTGCCTTCAACAGAACGTTCTGTTGAAGGCAGCCCTGACTGCCGAAACGTCGACCCCTAACTGTAAATCTATTCCTAGCGCCCCCATAATTATTAATGTAATAAAAATAGTAAGTGTTTTTAACCCTTATACGGCCTCCCAAGTCTCTTCATTACTTGTAGTCTACATATATATATATATATATATATATATATATATATATTCGGTATAATATTAGGATGCGCTCATATAGAGTACAGCACTCGTCAACCTTAATGATAACACTGAAAAAAAAAATCGTCCGATTTCGGAGAGCGATAACTGCCACCCCGGGGGCCATTAGGAGAATGTGAAGTGAACGAAATCCTTACGTTAAACTCGCAGAATAATTTTGTTCAATTAAGATTTCCTCATGACCCCAAGGGTTGCTGTTATCGCGCTCGGGCACGAGACTATATTTTTGTCGGTGTTATTATTAAGGTTGACGGGAGTTGTACATGTTAATTCTGGACACCGTGCTGTTGCTATCAGGGAGTTTTAGAGTGTATCTCGTAATATTAACACACCTAACAAACGGGGCGCATGTGGGCGTACGCATTTTATAGAACTCATCCATCCTGCGCTTGCAGCACCTCATGCATTAGCCACCGTATTATTCATTCTGTGCACGAAATTTATCTCCTCTGGAGAAAATGAATTTTTTGTCCCAAAAGAGCGTTGTTCGATTTATTTCACCCTGTACAATGTGTCTGTCTTCTACCACTTTTCGGTGTATCTATATCTCTTTCGCAACATCTCGTGGGTGACATGAAAAAATGGCTAGGAAGCAAGCGAGCTGGTTTGAGACTTCGTGTTTGTGTCTGTCCTTTCGTGTTCCCTAGTCTCGGGGTTTTACATTATGCATCTCGTGGGTGGCGCGGGGGCTGACGCAGTCTGACATTGGGGGCGAGTATTTCGTACGCACCATATTTTCGAAATAGTCGTGTGAGCCCACATGCCCTAAGACACAGATTGGGTTCTGCGCATCGCGTAATGTCGACGTCCAGTTCCATTGAAGTCCCAAAGAGATTGGGTACGCTATTTTAAAGCACTGTATTAGTGAGTTTTAGTGCAGTGTTTCCCAAAGTGCGGTCCGCGGACCCCTGGGGGTCCGCGAGAGTGTTCTTGGGGTCCGCGACCGTCTCTCACATTTCAGTGAGGATTTTCGTCCCCACAAACACGCGCTCGTACATGCTGCCCGATTTCCAAACACCCAGAACTTCCAAAATTGCTACAAGCATGCTTCAACGGCTAGCTGCTAATTTCTGATCGAAAAGTCCTGCAATGCACGTTTGTCCGAGTCATACACATACAAACAAGACGAAGAAACCAGTCCGGAATCGTTTCTGAAGCTGTATCGAAAGCACGCAGCAGCTGACGAGGTTGCTGGTTATGCACTGGCTAGCATGGGAAATACAGTGCGTCATATCGTTTTGCTTCGAGTTCGAACTGACTGAGAGTGTTCCTGTGTTTAGCGCATTTTATATTTGGCAACCTGCGGACCTCTTGCAGCGATGGTGGCACTACAGATGATACCTCTGTTTGGTATTATCAATCTTGAGAGATGACATTAATTTCGTTCCTCGTTATACCCTGTCGCGCATATTAAACGCAGTCTGCAATGCAGTGTACGCAGCGCGTATCCCGGTATATTTGTGCGTGTGTGTGTGTGTGGGGGGGGGGGGGGGGTTCGTGAATTGGTTCTCATCGCTTCCGGGGGTCCGTCACCGCCAAAAGTTTGGGAAACGCTGTTTTAGTGTATCGTACGTTATCGCCTTTCCGTACGTAAGGGATAACATGGTGGTTCTGCGCAATGCGCGAAGCTCTCTTTATGTTTTGCGAGTGCGCAGAACCGCCAACCCTATCTCTTAAGTACGCAAAGGTGATAGCGTACGATGCAATAAAACTCTCTATTATCTCCCAGCGGTACTCATGAGTACAAGTTTTGGGAAACTCTTACATATTTGTATGCAGTATTTTGCAGCTTAATTTTATTGTATCAGTTGTACTTTTCTGTAAATGTACGTTTGCGCCGAAATCATGGCCGCCGTTGCTGTTCTTAGGCACGAATAAACATATTATTATTATTATTAACATCTTTACTTTGTGCGGGTGCACGCGAAAATGTATTTCGACTGTCTTCTCTTGGAATGCTATAAAGACTTGCTGAGGAGAATTGAATGTATATACCGAAACCCTTTGATACATGTTATAATGATAAGTTTATATTGGCCTTATAATACAACACAATGATATTAGATAATTGAATATGCAGAACGGTAACACTTTTATGTTCGAGAAGGAAAACATGATGTGTTTCACATCTCGTTCATTAGCACCAAAATATTGTTGTCTTTACCTAAAATGTTAACTGATTAGAAAACAAATTTGGCTCAGGTATCGTGAAGCATAAACGACACAAAAAAAAAGAAAGAAAACATGTAATAAAAATTCACCACATCAAATTTTATTCATTTCTTGATTATTATCGGATCATTTTATATGGAAGTCATCAGCCTATTTGTATTAAAGGACGACGGAAACGAAAATAGGCTGCAAAGCTATTTGCCTCATATTGCGATGTGTACCAAAACAATCCGGGATTCGACTTAGATTTACGTATATTAGTTGAAACGCCGCCACAATCGCGATATAAAATTCGGCCGTGGAGCACTCTGAGCCCCTGGTGAGCGTCGCCGCGCCGCCGTAGCAGACCACGGAAGTGACGCACGTTGGCTCTCCTGTTGGAGTTCCTGACTTTCATTTCGCTTCATTTCATTTGGTGTTTCGGCGTACGTCTAATTCCTGCTACGGGGAACGAACGGAGACGAAGAAGCATGTACGAACCCATCTCTCATAGGATATATTGTCTTCAGACTTCCACGAGATCTCCGAATCAAACATCTTCAGGCGTTATTCAGAATTCGCCGTGTTTGTGCCGGGCAGCCGCACATGGAGCGCGAGAGATATTTGACGTCACGCGCTCCTCAGATTTTCCCGCAATGCTTGGCGCGCTCCATGGGCGATCGTGTCGGGTGGGCGGCCCAGCGCTCTCGTAATCGTCAGAAATATAGCCATCCGCACA
Source organism: Ornithodoros turicata (assembly GCF_037126465.1). NCBI lineage: Eukaryota > Metazoa > Arthropoda > Arachnida > Ixodida > Argasidae > Ornithodoros > Ornithodoros turicata. The sequence continues at coordinate 233,701,294 of NC_088201.1, forward strand.
GCGTACTTGCAAAATACTAGTGGCACCATAATTTTACATAATACTTACACCTTGTTCGGTCCCCTTTTTGCAATGGACAAATTTCGTTTCCGTTGTCCTTTAAGGGGGGGGGAGGGGGCGCACTCAAGCGCAAGCGCAGTTCCAGTTCGTAGCCATAACCTTGGACGCTACCATTTTTTTTCCGCTTCCGCCTACGAACTATGGCGTCTCGCGCCATCAACGAGAAAACAGGAACAAAAACAGGAACAAAAAAAAAATGTATCTGCCTGCAAAAATAAACGAGGCGGAACGTTCGGTAACCTATTTACGTCATTACAGGTAATAAAGGAGCAAAGATGCGGAGCGCCTCAAAACCGAAAGTTATAGATGAAATCTCTGTTTTCCTCTGGTCATTCTTTAATTTGGATTACCAAAAAAGTTGACCCGAAAAAAGAGAGAGAAAGTGAAACTATAACCTCGAAAGGTTGGTTCCGCTTATTAGTGTCATTGGGTTATCGCTTTTTTTGTTTTTTCCTGTTAAAGGTACTGTAAAGCAGCACCGATCAAATGTCATTTAGTGTGTCTATTCGATAGTCCAAGCCACCAGGACAAAAACTGCGCAAGTTTCATTCCAATCGATGGTGTAATTAATTAGAAAATTACAATTAAAGATTACGGACAACACTGCACTAGGTATTCGAAATGATTCCGTACTCCTGACAAATACGGCGGCAACCACATTGCATGCGTATAACACTGGGCCCGACATAACAATCCACCATAAACAACACAACGATCCGCATCTGAGGATAAACAAACAATGCTGAAATGAAATGCTGAGCCTTTGAAAAAAATGTGTCAGACGTTCAAGAAGCCAGACAGCGTCGGGACTTATTTGTTCACAGGTTCACAGAGAGAGTTTGTTCGTTCGAAAGAGGCCGCGAACAAAAGGAGCGCGCAGGCGCAGTAGAGATGTAGGGAGAGTCTCCATCGAACAGCGGCCAGCGCTGGGTTACTTCTCAAAAAACACTGTTAACAGGGGTTTCAGAATGCATAGGTAAACAGAGAAACTAATAATATGGTTACTAAAATAACGAAGTTCCGATGTAATAGTGTGTAATACCAATTTTCAGTGTTGCCCGCTGTACGGGAGTTGTTTGACACCAGGCTTCGCACCGCTCCACTACGCCGCATTTTTCATGGCAAATTAAAAATATTTATAGCGCGTTGTCGGTCGTATGGTTCCGCGTATGGTATTTAGAAGTAACAAAGTCTCTAGGCACATCACCGGCACATCATGCTTGTCTACTGCTTTACAGTACCTTTAAGCCCGAATCCCATAACGAGCGACACGCGGCAGATACACGCGAGAAGCGACAAAATCGACGTCACTGCCGCCACACGAGCGTCAAAAAAGCTCCGTCGCGGCTGAATATTTCTGCATCTACTCCCAGTAGATATTTGTAGCATGTCGCCGAGTTCGTTGCCTGTTGTTTGACAAAACCAGCTAGATTTGACGGCGTGAAACAAGAACTGAACGCGTGGGCAAGGGAAAGGGTGGAGAGGGCAACCAACGAAAGTAGCAGACGAAGAAGTGGGCGGGGCGTTGGGAACTTAAACCGCAGCGCCACTGCGTTACGGCGAATGTTACGTAGCACCTTCATTACAAGTTCTCTTCGTTTTGACGAATGAAATACTATTTTGGTATATTTATGGCAATTTACAACTTAGCTCGAATAAAATAAGCAATGCTTCTCCAAAAACATCATTTTGTCGGCGACGAAATGTCGCTGCTCAAATGGACCAGGAAGTCGCGCCATGACCAGACGCGACAGCGACAAATTCTGCAGCGCGTCGCGTGTCGCTTGTTATGGGGTCCGCGCTTTAGTGTTGCGCTTTTTAGAGATTTGTTTACAAGTCTCAGAGGCTGATGTAAAGGTGTTCGAGCGGTGCTTTTTATGTAGGTGTAATAAAATACACCGTATAGATTAAAATCTATGACAGATCTTTCACTTCTGGGCGTAGGAGCTTTTGAAGTAGCGCAAGCGGCATTGCGGTGGTTCATTGTACTTCCGGCTCTGGACGACCACGTAGGTTACTCTGAAATGAATTATTGAATAATATAATGGAAATAGATTTATGCGTACGGTGAGTCTACCGACGCTTGCGTCGTGACATGTTGCACGCGCAGAAAGATGAGACATTTCGCCACTGATATTATCGTCGACCTGTTCTTTTTTTTTTTTTCATGTGTACAGGAAGTGTCCGTCGTGTCGTCTTTAGTTATGTGTAAATGAATGAAATCGCATACCACCAAACATAAAAAGCGTCAAAATATTTTCTTTTTAATTTAAAAGACTAGCGAAATATTTTTTTGCTGTCAAAAATGTATCAAGATTAATTTAACCATATATTGCATATTGTAATATTACTGATTCGGGACACAAAGACGTGCAGCTGTATCTAGTGCGTGTATTGCAATTACATGTGTTTTATGCTCGTGTATTGTTTTTCATCTTTGCGTTGTTTTCGTGGCTCTTAGCTTTGTATGTCACACGGAAGATCCTTTATAACCGGGAAACTTTTCCCTCTGGGTCCTCCCTCTGTATGGACTGTACAGGTTGGGACAAAAGTTTACGGAACACGCGAGCGGCGTACATTTTCTTCGGTGCGACACCCTATAGCGGCCGGCGGAAGCGGGTGGGTTCACTGCTTCGGAGGGGTGGAAGCGTGCGCTGTTAGCGACACACAGTGGTAGTTCCAGTGTGGCTTGGGAGTGTCTGGGATGTGGAAGCTACTGCTGTGTGTCGCTAACAGCACATCCTTCCACCCCTCCGAAACAGTGAACTCACCCGCTTCCGCCGGCCGCTAGGGTGTCGCACCGAAGAAAAAGTACGCCGCTCGCGTGTTCCGTAAACTTTTGTCCCAACCTGTATTACCCATTAAGCTTTCTAAAGTTCCAATAAATTCAAATACAAATTCGTTATATGCGGCTTTCAGCTAATCCGATATTCTACTTATTACACTAATCGGTATAGTCCAGTGCCTCTCACGTCGCCAACTGTTGCTCTGCCAACTATTTTTTTTTTTTTACTTCTGTGTTAGCGCCGCGAAGCAACTGTGGCTATGAGCGGCGTACAGACGTGGACAGATGGAGAGAGGACAGCAAGAAGGAGTGGGGGAGAGGGGAGGTTAGTATGCGTCCTGGGGCGACTTCAGGGGGAACTGTGCCGACATTCGTCCGGAAAGTATTCGTAAAAACCCAGGGAAAACCTGAGACAGCACAGCCGGTGACAGGATTCGAACCCGTGTCACCTCCCACAGTCTCGGCGTGGAAAGCCGTCATCTTAACCACTACTTAGTGGTTAGCTTACTTTAGTAGTTTAGCTACGAAAGTAAGCTTAGTTTAGTAGTTTAGCTTACTTTAGTGAATGGGCACACCCAATGCTGCTAGCACGCCTTTATTTATTTATATATTTATTTATTTATTCGTGATGGTTTTGTAGCCCAGCTTATTTACGCGCATTATGGTCAGTGTCGAACGAAATTTCAGCCTCAGGTTTGCGTACTACTGTCTTATGCATTGAAATCAAAAAGACTGTAGCATTGCGAAAAAAAGGGAAGATGTATAGGTGTGTGTGTGTGGGGGGGGTGTAATCGCCACGCGATATATTATGTTTCTGATGGTTTGCGGGGCTGCAGAGTTCGGCATGCACTGCGATAGCTCATAACTATAGTTGGCCAGAGGCCCACATGATAATGAAATAGTGACGCCGATAGAACTTCGTTTCACGGTGAAAGTTTTCGTTTTGCTAGGCCTTGCATGAGCGTGACAGTGTAAAATACATGCTGAGTAAAATGGGCACAGCAGCGTTGAAGTAATTTTACGCCTGCATGCACAAGGACAAAACACTTTCGTGATTAAAGAGAGACGGGATGCCTATCTTTTAGTATTCCCACCGCATTCCATCGCGAGCGGCACATTTTCTTTCACTTTTTGCAGCTGTGAAGGTATGAGATTTCGCACGCAGATTAATTTATATATTTCGAGCGTACTGTGAAGCGAAGCGCTGCTACGGGAGTGCTTGACGTTAGGTGGTTCATATGAGTTTCAAGGCACATACTCACTAAAGCACAACCAAGACATCAAACGAGCGCAAGTGACTCGGAAGCGTGTGCAGTAGTGACCTCTGTTATCAGCCAGGAATTTCCGTACCCCCCCCCCTCCAAGGGATGTGTGCGCCACCAGCATTTTTAGCAACCCCCCCCCCCCCCCTGAAATTTCTCAGGTGACCCCACCCAGCCTGGCCATCAAAACGTTCTGGTAGAAAGTCCGGCGCAGCGAATTACATCCTGTACTGTCAAACTTGGGCTGTAGGACCACAGTCATGCGGATGATCGTACCATGCATTTGTCCAAAATCGTTTGAAAGGGACTGTTCAATGAATATATTGCGCGCATATACGAGCAAAAAAATGCGTGCGGACACGCAAACTCAATGTGGATCATCAAGAACCATTTGCGATTTCATTACGCATCTTAATGTTGAAATGCCGTTCATAATGAATCTGTGTTCTAATGTACTGTGTTCTAACGTAATATCCTGTACAAATAAAACGTGAAAGCTGTGCAGAGACGTCACCATTGTTTCACGATTATTTCCGTGTCTAAGAAAAATTCCTTAAGTGGAACCTTCACCAAGCATACCGCTCTCACACCCTTGAAAGGTTCGACCCCCCACCCCATCCCCCACCCCCAGCAGTGAATTTCTGGGGAAATCACTATTGTCAGCTGGAACCGCTCTCTAATTATGCCTATAAAAAAGAAAAGAAAGAAAAGAAAGCAATATGTACGGGAAATACCATTCTACGAGTCTTTCGGCACGAATGCGATACATAGCGGTGGGTCAGTAAACGGTTTGCCTGTTAGCGGCGCCTGTTAGCTTTCTTCACGAGTGAGCAGTAATCATTAATAGATAATGTAATATATAATAACATTATATAATATCAATATATATTAATAATGTAATATTATAATTAATACATTATTAACTAGTATAATATAATTATAATAACCAAGGCTACCAAGGCTTTGGCTGTTCTTGGGCACGTTAATAAAGATTATTATTATTATTAATATATAGATAATACTAAGTGAGCAAAGAAGAAGAGAATAGACCACTGCCCTTTTTTATAAACAAATCACGTCACAGAGTTCGACAGCGCCACGAGTTTGGTAGAGTTGAACTACACTCTTAAAAATGAACTTCACCGCATAGCACGCTCCTAGCCAACGACCATCTCGAATGATATCGTTTGCTGCCCTGATTTGTTGAAAACGAGAGGCGTGCGCCTTTTTGTGACACTTATGCTGTTCATAATTGTCACAAAAAAGGCTTACGCCCCCCGTTTTCAACAAATCTGGCGGCTTAATCGCTTCATCGTCGTTACGGTCGTTACAAGCTAACGGGTGGCGGGAAATTCAAAAAGGTGGGCACGTGACACATTGCGCATGACGTGTACCACGGCCTTCACGTATTGCGCGAAGAGCGCCGTGCACGTGTTTTATCACGTGCCCACCTTTTTAAATTTCCCGCCCACCATTTTTAATTTCCCGCCACTCGTTAGCTTGTAACGACCGTAACGACGATGAAGCGATTAAGCCCCCAGGGCAGACAACGATATCATTCGAGACGATGGTTGGCTAGGAACGTGCTATGCGGTGAAGTTAATTTTTAAGAGTGTACGTTCAAAGCTAGTGCCGAACAAGGTCGCGCCCGAAAGCCACGGTCTTTGAGTGGATTTCGATGGTCCTTTACAGGGACTCGATCTTCGGTCCTACTTTTCACTCAATAGGAGGCAGCGAACAAATGCCCATTCGTGGAACCCAGCTCTCCCTTTCCGATTTGTTTCGGTTTCAGTCTGTGTACCAACGGGACGACATTTTTCGGGAATTGTCTCGCTATTCGTCTTATAAAATTCGGTTCGTCTCACTATACAGGGTGTCCCAGAAAACGTGTAATTGAATTATAATAAAAAAAAACTACGCCACCTAGAACCATGCGGTCAACGGCATTTGTTCTTATTAGGTTTTTGCCACCTCCTAATGTGAATGTCATGTACTCCAAGTTTAATTATGTAAATATTTGCGAACTCAACTGGGAAATTTGCCAAGTAAAGGTCACTTTTTTACGCCACCAATATGAAGAGCGTGCCGAATTCACTCAAATCCGTGATAATTCGCAGTGATATTCACGAGCTATCCCATCGGAAAAAATAGCCGATTATCATGCTTTTCGGAGCACCGGACCATAGCGCACGATGACATTTTGAGCGCAATCTCTCAGTGCGACGAAAGGAGGTTCCGAAGCCAGCCCACAGAGTGATTGTAGAAAAAGTAACAGTTCCTAAAATTGGGAAAGGGAAAGCATTATTCCAGCGAAAGTCGGACGTGATAAGCCATGCCTGCTTTATCCCTTTCTGCGACGTCGGGGAGGGCTGGGTTTCCAACCTCCTTTCGTCGGACTGGCAAAGATTGCGCTGAAAAATTCATCGTGCGCTACCCCGTACGACCTCCGTAGAGGATGATGTTCGGCTATTTTTTCCGATGGGATAGCTCCTGAATATCCCTGTCAATTGTCATTAATTTGACTAAATTAGACACGCTCTTCACATTGGTGGGATGAAAAAGTGACCTTTACTCGGCAAATTTCCGAATTAAGCTCGCAAAAATTTACATAATTAAACTTACGTTACACGACATTCACATGAGGAGGTGGCAAAAGCCCAGTAAGAACAAATGCCATTGGCCGCATGACTCTAGGTGGTGTAGTTTTTTTATTATAATTCAATGACACGTTTTCTGGGACACCCTGTATAGTGAGACGACGAAAAACGGACACACACACGGATGTTTTTCGTCGTCTCCCTATAGTCATCTTGTATTCGTGTCCGCAGCTCGCTTGCTTCTGGGACATTCTTTCACATAATGTTTATCTATTCAAAAGAACGAAACTCCTTACCAGCATATTTTCGTAGTTTTAACTTGACGAAACTAACAGGCAAAAATGGGCAAAGTCTAGCACTCGCAAATGAATGAGATAGGCAGTTAAAGAGAAGCATTCAAAAGATTTATTTTACTAAAAGAACAATCTTTCGCGTAGAGTCTACTCTTCGTCAGGTGACCTGACGATGCGTAGACTCTACACGAAAGCTTGGAGGTAATTGGCTCAGGACGAACGCCGCCGATATTTCGAAGAGAGACTGCTCTTCCTCTGGACACCGTCCTCATCATTGGCATTGTACAGGGTGTGTGCAGAAAAACATGACCCGCATTTTTACATGTAACTCGTTGCCTACTTAGCCGAGGAACTTCCAGTGGCGCACGACGGCGTATTTATGTGTGCGAAAGCTACAAAAAAATCCTGGAAGCGATACTCAGTGTAAAAAACTAAACAGAGCGCGAAAACATGGGCTTCCATGCATTAGAATAGGGCGGTCATGATAGTGCATGGTAGTGCATTTCGGTCTCAGGAGAGTTATGTGCAGGCACCGCTAGGGGTACTGCCGATGAGCATCCATGTGGGACATAGTTTCGATTTATGCACCGATAGCTCCCTTAGCGGTACTTGAACACAACTCTCCTACGTCCACCGTGTTGCCCTTTCACATACACCCTGTTGTCCACCATGTTGCCCTATTCTGATGCACGGAAGCCGACGTTTTCGTTGTTCCGTTTATTTTTTAAGCTGATTATGGCTTCCACAATTTTTCTACAGATTTCGCACGCATAAATGCGCAATCGTGCGCCACCGGAAGTTCGTTAGTTAGGTAGGCAACAAGCTATGTGCCTAAATGCGGGTCATGTTTTTCTGCACACACCCTGTATTTAAAGGGTTAGGTGTAGAGATGCGAAGCCCCGAAAAAAAAAAAAAACTGAAATTGTGGGGAAAAAAAGTTGTTGTCGCTCTTTTTTCTCGTCTCCGGAAAAATAGCCCAAAATTTCCAGGCGACAAAATTCAAAAATAAATAAATTAAATAATTAATTAATTAATTAATAAAATTAATTTTAATTAAAATTTTATATTTTTAAATAAAATTTAATTAATTAAAAATTAATTAATTAATAAAATAAATAATTAAATTTTCGTGGCTTTGATGCGTTCCAACCCGCCAACAGTGCCTTAGGTGCCTCTAATCTGCCAACAACCACCAACTTAGTGCTCCGTCTGGTAGCTCCAAGCGATCACCATCGCATTCACATAATGTCGGAGTTCTGGTCGGAGTGGACAGGTTGTTCTAATTACCTATCGCTGAGTAGACAGCAGTCTCATGGGATGCTCTGCTCTGCATTTACGCCTAGAGGGTGAACACTACTAAAGTTTCAGGATCGTTGTATGCTCTGGCTTGGCCGGGAATGCATCGACTCAGCAGTAACCACATTTGTTTCCATTTTTCCCAATTTTTCGAGGAAAAAAAACCCCAAAACGGTTCTTTTTTCGAGCGATTCAAAATTTCCGGAATTTTTGCATCTCTAGTTAGGTGTGGCGTGTTAAAAGTTTCATGCGAGTTATGGGTCAACAGCCCGAGGGAAGAAAGGGTCCGTTCAGGCTTTTACGGCCGAAGTGAATGGCCGCTTTGTTAGAGTGTGTGTGTGTGGGGGGGGGGGATTATGTGAATGAGAACAACAGGAAGAAAGGGGACAACTGACAGGAATCGGCGAGCAGCGCCGGCTGTCGTCCTGAGGCAATTCCCACCATACTTCCCTAACGGTTCGCTGGATTTCTACCCGTCTACACTATTTAGAAAAGAGGGTCCCTTTTGGAGAGTACAATCACTCTCAAAAAGGAGTCCCCTCACTTCCACAAGGGAGTAACGTTACTCCCTTACTCCCTACCGGAGAGTAATATTACGGAGTGAGAGCGTAAGTACGCTAATTACTTACAAAAGTAATTACTTACAAAAAGGAGTCTGCTTACTCCCTTTAGGGAGTGGGGTTACGCTCTCACTCCGTAATATTACTCTCCGGTAGGTAGTAAGGGAGTAACGTTACTCCCTTACTAGCTACCGTAACCCCACTCCCTAAAGGGAGTAAGCAGACTCCTTTTTGTAAGTAATTGTACCCTCCAAAAGAGAGTGATATATGTGGCAAGAAAAAGGAGTTGAAATACGCCCTTTTTTTTAAAGAGTGTACGTACGCGAAAGCTTGTTCTTTTAGTAAAATACATTAATTCAATGTTTCAATCTCTTTAAATGCTTATCTTATAGATCTTAATGAAAACACTGCGAAGGCAGTAGACCTATAGCAACTGTATGTAAACCCTATCGAGTTTCGTTCGGTACGCTTCCATGTTTGGCTATATACTGTACTGCTGGAAGTGTACGGATTGCCATGTATGATTTGCATATTGAACGCAGGTAATTATCAGAGTTTTTTTTTTTCTTACTCAAAACAAGTCTAGATGACGGGGTCGCGTGCCTCGACGAACGTTTCAGGAAGCACACTTTCTTACGCGCCCTTGCTTTGTTTTCTTTTTTCTTTTATCTCCTTCTAAATATATCAAGTGGAGAGATACGTGAAATGTGTGCATTTCCCTAAGCCTCACCACACCATTTCTCGCGCACTATACTGGCTCCAATTCTTATCACTACTGATCACAATCTCAATTATCTCTCGCTAGCATTCTTCTTTGTTTTTCTTTTTCCGTCGCGCTTTCTTTTTTAAGCTCTTCGCTTCATTTATATGTTTCCTTCTATAGCTCGAGGTGTCGCCTTAAAAGAGTTATCGTCCACGGCTTTGGCATGCGTAAAAAGGCGAGGCTCACTTAAAAAGTGGGGCGTGCCACTCTTCAGACGTGTTTTAAGATGCACAGCCGATAAAAGAGTATCCTTTCCGAAAAAAAAATATAAGCCGCGGGAGTGTACGATGAAAAGAACTACACTGGAAAATCACTTTCCCTGTCTCTAACACGTATCGCATGATTTGTTGATGTCTCTCCTGGAAGGTCACGGCGCGTCGCAATCGCTGCCGGCACCGACGACAACTCCCCAAGCAGCACAATGTACTGAAAGTCGAGTGCAATAGGGGTGGACGGTATCTGTCTTATCAATGTTCCTTAGTTTCAGGAGTTTGTTCAAGGCCTTCCACTTACCCGTCCACCCCTATTGCACTCGACTTTCAGTACACTGTGCTGCTTGGGAGGCCACCCCCATTGCACTCGACTTTCAGTACATTGTGCTGCTTTGGATCGTGTCTCCCCTTTTCGACGTTCTTTACTTGAACGAAACGGATTTGTTCCTACGAATGACCCCGACTTTGAATTTGCATTGACTACGTCTGAGTAATATCTGCCCTTACCTCAAGTTTCGCCATCGGTGGTTTCTTACAGTGTGTCCGTCACCTGACCTCAATGCAGTCCTGTACGCGGTAACTAAGTCACAGATAACTTACAACTATTACTAGTTACTTCTGCAGTAATAACAATTACTTTTCCTCAAAAGTAACTCGTTACTGCGAATAAGTTACTAAGATGTCGCAATATTTGTCACGTCATCAGCCTGGCGTCGTTTTGTCTCGGCGTTTAGTGCCTTGGAAACTCACGATCACAATCATGTGATAAGACGTGAGTTCGGGCCCTGCTTAGAGATGCGAAGCCCCGAAAAACCCCCCTGAAATTTTGAAAAAAAAAACAACAACAAAAAACAGATGTTTGCGGGTTTATTCTTCGTCTCCAGAAAAATTGCCAAAAACTTCCAGGCGACAAAATTCAAAAATGTAAACTTTCATGCCTTCGATGCGTTCCAACCCGCCAACAGTGCCTTCCCAAGCAGCACAATGTACTGAAAGTCGAGTGCAATAGGGGTGGACGGTATGTTTCTTATCAATGTTCTTTAGTTTCACGAGTGTGTTCAAGGCCTTCCACCTACCCGTCCACCCCTATTGCACTCGTCCTTCAGTACATTGTGCTGCCTGGGTTGGGTGACTCTAATCCGCCAACAACCACCAACTTAGAGCTCCGTCTGGCTGCTCCAAGCGATCGCCATCGCGTTCACATAATGTCGGAGTTCTGGTCGGAGTGGACGGGTTGTTCAAATTACCTATCGTTGAGTAGACAACAGTCTCATGGGATGCATCTGCTCTGCATTGATGCCTAGAGGGTGAACACTACTAAAGTTTCTAGCCCATTGTAGGCTGTGGCTTGGCCGGCAATGCTTCGACTCAGCAGTAACCGCGTTTGTTTCCATTTTTTTCCAATTTTTCAAAAAAAAAACACACGAAGAAAAACGTTTTTTTCTTTCGAGCGATTCAAAATTTCAGGAAATTTTACATCTCTAGCCCTGCTACGAACTCACGTGAAGCTCGACATGGTGTATCGTTGAGCTCGATTATGCCGCATATAAGTGCACTCGCCGGATAACATCACACTTGTAAACAGAGGAGGTGCGATGTTATCCGGTGAGTGCGCTAACATCCGGCATGATCGAGCTCACCGATAGGCCATGTCGACCTTCACGTGAGTTCGTAGCATGGCTCCAACTCACACCTTACCAGATGATTGTGATCGTGAGTTTCGAGGGCCCGATACGCCAAGCTGTGAGGTGAGGACATCATCACTCTCATATACCGCCGTGAGGATGCCAGCTTCTGCTTCTGGTCGCGTCATTACATTTACATTACCGTACTGCCCCTTTCGCGTTGGCTTGTGTCGTATCTGATGATTGTATCTAGGGTTGCTACCTGCTCATATCTTGTTTGGGCGCGCATGTTGTTCCTGATAATAATTGTCAAGGGCGCTGTTGCGTCATTGCTCCCGCTCTGAGTCAATACAAGAAGGCCCCGACCGGAAGACATTCCTTCTTCTGGTTCTCGGCGCTACCAGTTCAGGTTGCAGTGCCTGTCATGTCTCGTTCTTAATGCCCTAGCGACTATGACAGCTTGATGGTTTTCTTCATTCTTCTTAATTAATTTTCTCATTTTTTTCTTTTTTATCTTCGTTTTGTGGGGTTAAATAGCACGCTTTTTTAGCTGCGTTATACGTACAGGCTCGTAGTTAATTAAGATATGTAGCTGCTTATGTGTCCCATAACCATGGTTTTATTAGTTTTCATGATGAACAGTGCTGAACAAACGATTGCGGAACACGTTCCGGCGCATTCCTTCCTCAGAGTGACATGCTAGAAGCGTAGGGGATCGTACGGAGTTACAGACATGTGCCTAGGTAACCCAGTCACCCGTTTGCAAGCCCGTACGTGGTACCCATTCACTACAAGCGTGTCATTCTCAGAAAGGGATGCACGGGAGTGTTTTCCATAAACTTTTGTCCTGCACTGTAGGTTTGTCTACTGTTTGTCCACTTCACTGTGTACCTGAGGAAGCGTGGACCTCCACACGAAAGCTTAGTACAAATTAAACTTAAACAAAAATCTTCAGTGTCGGTTTCTGTATTTTGTTTATGTGATCTACAGGACTTGACTCCCCTCTTCGTATACGCTTCAGTATTCTGTATCCTGCACTGTATTGAGACAAAAAAATCTAGAAAATCCTTCAAAAATTCTAGAACTATAGGAAACACAGGAGTAGCCGTTTCCAACAGATGCGCGTGGGATCCCCTCTGGAGGTCGCTCGAGTGAAAAAAAAAAAAAAAAAACGCCATTACTTCCTGTCCACCACGTGGCTTTCTTTTCAGTTTCGGTTTACTTTGCGTCTGTAACCGCGTAATTAATTATAGGCCACCTTTTTTATACGCGTATGATTCTATGTTGACCTCCGGAAAACACCAGATTCACCTGTATCTATGCCCACATCCCTTTCGATCGATGGAGGCGGCCATGTTATTCGGGTCACGTGTCCGATCACATGATAGATATGATTATATCACAATCCTATACGCGCCGTCTGCGAGCGGTGACTTACGCCGGCTTTCCGTAGAAAAGCTTGCAACGGACGCTCTGTTTACTTCCGTTCCTCCAATGGCCTGTAGGGGGGAGGGGGGGAGGGGGTAACGTTGGGTAGACGAGCAATGGAGGTAGAGAGAGGTATTTAACAGAGATGGCCAGGAGTTAACTACATGTGGTTAAACTACTAGTTAAACTACCTGATTGTAGTGGAACACTAGTTATCAACTACACTCTTAAAAATGAACTTCACCACAGAGCACGCTCCTAGCCAACCATCACCCCGAATGACAACGTTCTCGCTCTAGATTTGTTCAAAACCGGAGGAGGAGCCTATTTTGTGCCCATTATGCACGGCACAAAATAGGCTCCTCCTCCCGTTTTCAACAAATCAGGGGCGAGAACGTTGTCATTCGGGATGATGGTTGGCTAGGAGCGTGCCATGTGGTGAAGTTCATTTTTGAGAGTGTAGTTGATAACTAGTGTTCCACTACAATCAGGTAGTTTAACTAGTAGTTCAACTACATGTGGTGAAGACATATGTCGGCACAGTTCCCTTAGAAGTCGGCCCAGGACGCATATTCCCCCAGGGCGTCAGTCGTGACGTTGCCCACCTACGTGAGGCCGACAACGGCAAGCCCTATCGCCATCACCACCACCACCACCATTTCTAAGAGTGTACTTGCAGAAATGTAGTGGCAACTACTAGTTAAACTACTATTTTAAGTAGTTAACTAAAGTAGTTAGGTTACTGAAAGCGCCAACTACTTCCGATTTTGCCGCAAGCTTTACGGCACGATTGTGCTTCCGACTCTTACCTTGAGCTAGTTGTTTGATGAGAACGGAGGTGCAGATCAATTGAGTCGTGCATGTGTACTAAATCTTCACTTTTGATGCTTGTCTAGTGAAGCCTGATTTGCTGCGAAATAATTTTGCAACCTAGTTTATCGCGTAGGCACAGAAAGAATCTCGCCGCAAGCTTTGTATTTGACGATCGTAGCAATGGCTTCAGCCAAAGTTTATCATTGCTTGTGATTCATATTTAGGTGCCCAAGAACACTGCAAGGGATTGTTGTTGATTGACAACGTCAAGTAGTTATAGATGTAGTTAAACTACATTGCAGTAGCTAAAGAAGTACACTCTTAAAAATGAACTTCACCACATAGCACGCTCCTAGCCAACCATCGTCCCGAATGACAACGTTCTCGCCTCTGATTTGTGGAAAACGGGAGGAGGAGCCTATTTTGTGCCGTGCATAATGCGCACAAAATAGGCTCCTCCTCCCATTTTCCACAAATCAGGGGCGAGAACGTTGTCATTCGGGATGATGGTTGGCTAGGAGCGTGCTATGTGGTGAAGTCCATTTCTAAGAGTGTAGTTCTAACTACGCCACTGAAAAGTAGTTGAACTACTAGTTAAACTACTCAATCGCAAAGTAGGTAGTAGTTATAGTTGAACTACTGTAGAAGTAGTTAGCGGCCATCACTGGTATTTAATAATCATTCTATAATTAATCGCATAAAAAGTTGCTCGGCGAAATGCTACTGATTTGATTTTTCGCGTCTTTTCTGATGTCTCTCTTTCTTTTTTTTTCTTTTTTTGTGCAACGTGATGTATTTCAGATAGATAAACGAGTAAAAAGGGAAGGGGGGTCCATCCGTGGGGGCGATATATTCATTGGAAGGCAAAAAAAGGAAAAAGAAAGAATGGGAAGGTCAGCCAAACGGTGTGTCGGCTTGCTATTCCGCACGTAATTAATCGGAAAATAAACAAAAAAAAGAACAGTGATATAGTTATAGTTGAGCAGAGGGAGAGAGAGAAAAAGGGTAGTAATGCCATGAAGTCATGCAATTAATGAGGGCAAACGCTTTCTTCTGTTGGCTAATTTTTTAGTTCAATTAGGCAAATTAACTGAATTAATGTCGGCCATGTGTGCGAACTACCAAAAAGTGTGGCCAAAAAAACCTAGCAGGATTAAATGATGTTGACCACATGCATACCGGAGTTGACCGGAGCATACCTTTTTAATCGGAGTTCTTTGACACGGTTAAGAAACACCCTGCATGTAGAACAACACGTAGAACGAAAATAAATAAAATACTAAAAAATAATGGTTATGTGTTGTTATGCATGATGTTTATTCCATACTAGCAGCGGCCGATGATGAATGGACCTTTTCCGACAACGCGAATGCGCATGCCCAGCCCCTGTGTCCGTCACCTTTGAGCGGAAAACATCGCTATGGACCCACCTGCGGGCGACTGTCTAGTTCATTGTGGGGAGATAATCGGTTTCAAGGTTACGCGGGCGGTTGAGGTCTGGTAATGAGTACAATGCGCTTTCACTCTTTCCACATTCTTCTTCCAATCTTCTCTTGCTTATACTTTCCCACGCAACGTACCAGTCCGAAAAGTGTCACCATTACTGGGGGGAAAGACACGACGTTCGACATTCCGTCGCCAGGGGCGACACGAATATGGAAATGGTCCATTCCAGCTACTGGGCGTTAAACACTAAAAAAAAGGGGGGAAGAAACATACAGAATGACCTCATCACGTAGCTCGAAACCGAATTCGTGCTAAATAAAAAAAAAAAAGAATGCGATAACAAACGTGCGAAAAGAGAGCGGGTATTTCGAGAACCAGTTATTTTTCTCTATTTATTTTGAGCTCTATACAAAGGAGATGCATGCGTCAGGAAGCACAGCGACCGACCGCTTGTCATGGGACGTTTGTACGTCGAAGAAGAGACGTGACTAGGTTTCCTAATGCGCAAAGAAGCGGATATGTCCCGCCGTGAGGAGGAGGAGGAGGAGGAGGAGGAGAAACATGCCGCCTAATCAGGCAGGCCAGGTCCCCCAAACTCACCTCGGAAAAGCGTGCAACGAAGAAGGCCGCCACTAGATACCCCACTGTTGCCGTTCCGGATCACTTCAGCGCGCTAAGTTTAGCGGCAAAATGTTTTTTGTTGTTTCTGCGAATAAATCTAGTCTTTATATGTCCAAATAAAACGCGTATAACAACTTTGTGTGTCGTGTTTCACTTTTTTGGTCCCGTTTTTAAACGTGTTGAGCGATTGGAAGGATCTAGTGCACGGCTGCGTGCATCACATAGCGTACCTGTCGTACCAGGCGCCGCAGGCGCTGCAGTCGTCCATTTCCCCTTCGGTGACTTGGCCTGGCTTGGATTGTGCTTCAACTGGATCTTTAGCGCACTACAATCAAACGCAAGCCAACGTCTGGTAACAATGGGGTATCGAAGGGCGGCCTCCGGCATTGCACGCATCGGGATAGGAACAAA
The DNA here is from genome assembly GCF_037126465.1 of Ornithodoros turicata. Taxonomy (NCBI): domain Eukaryota; kingdom Metazoa; phylum Arthropoda; class Arachnida; order Ixodida; family Argasidae; genus Ornithodoros; species Ornithodoros turicata. The sequence continues at coordinate 233,717,466 of NC_088201.1, forward strand.
TACATGGGAAAATGGCGACCTTGGGGGACCTGAGGCAGGCAGACCTCTCGGGTTCCTCCCAACGACACTCCTCCTCCTCCTCCTCCTCCGTCCCGCCGTGTATAGCCCTGCTGACACGGCTTTAGAAATACGGTGAAAGAGGCAGTCAAGCAGAGGTAGTTTAAAGCTCAGGGAAGGAACAATTTAGGGGGTGGGGGTAACAATCATCTTGGAGACGATGCGACGCCTCATTTTGGTAAAGGAGTAAAAAATAAAATAAAAAAAACGACGGCAAACGCAACGGCAAATGAATGGCAATACACAAGACCCCACCAAGGCTCTGCCCTCAAAGCTCAGAAAGAAATTCAAGCAACGCGAACCCGAACCGAACTCGTATGTTATTTTTTTTTTAGGATTGACACCCTGATCACAATCGGAATAATCTGTTACCGCTTTTCTTTATCTATCGCGCTTTCCTTTTTTAGGCTCTTAGATTCATTTAAAGGTACTGTAAAGCAGCACCGATCAAATGTCATTTAGTGTGGCTATTCGATAGTCCAAGCACCAGGACAAAAACTGCGCAAGTTTCATTCCAATCGACGGTGCAATTAATTAGAAAATTAGAATTAAAGATTACGGGCAACACTGTACCAGGTATTCGAAATGAATCCGTACTCCTGCCACATACGGCGGCAACCACATTGCATGCGTATAACACTGGGCCCGACATAACAATCCACCGCAATCCACCATAAAATCCGCCCCTGCAATCCACACAACGATCCACATCTGAGGATAAACGGATAAGCGAACTGAAATTAAATGCTGAGCCGTTGAAAAAAATGTGTCAGACGTTCAAGAAGCCAGACAGCGTCGGGACTTGTTTGTTCACAGAGGTTCACAGAGAGAATTTGTTCGTTCGAAAGAGGCCGCGAAGAGAAGGAGCTCGCAGGCGCAGCAGAGAAGTCGGGAGAGCCTCCATCGAACAGCGGCCAGCGCTAGGTAACTTCGCAAAAAACACTGTTAACAGGGGTTTCAGAATGCATAGGTACACAGGGAAACTAATAATATGGTTACTAAAATAACGTAGTCTCGATGTAATAGTGCGTAATACCAATTTTCAGTGTTGCCCGCTGTACAGGGGTTTGTTTGACACCAGGCGTCGCCCCGTTCCACTACGCCACATTTTTCATGGCAAAATTGAAAATATTTATAGCGCGTTGTCGTTCGTATGGTTCCGCATATGGTATTTAGAAGCAACAAAGTCTCTAGTCACATCACCAGCACATCATGCTTGTCTACTGCTTTACAGTACCTTTAATGATTTCCCCTATAGCTTAAGGTGCCGTGCTAAACAGTTATCGTCCACGATTTTTGCATACATAAAAAGACAAGACATAAAATGACATAAAAATACACGAGGACCCACCGGCGCACTGCGCTCAAAAGTTCTTTTGACATTTCTGGACACGATGGGACTTCGATCCTCAGCGTGCGGGGGCTGGTTATTTCATTCCCCACATCACAACTTGCAATGGGGTAGAGTATCGCCCCCTGGCGATGAAGGTACCCATTCATCATCTTATAAATAAAGTTATTGTTGTCGTTAATACATAATGTTCCTACTAGACTATATTTTCCTTCGTGTCGTCCGCGTTTTTCGCTCCTGTATTAGTAGGCTCTGTGTATACTTCAGTACACTTTGTGTAGCTAACCAGTCTGTGTCCCCCCTGCGCAGACTTGTACGTAACGCGTTACAAGTAATTGCGTTACTTGTAATCAATTACTTTTTGAATAATTTTTCGAGTAATCAATTATATTTTTGAACAAGTAATTTTTCAAGTAATTCGATTACAATTTTGAGTAATCAATTACCGAGTAATCAATTACTTTTGAACTAGAGTCTGACTCAAAATAACAATGCTCTTTGACAAATTTCCTGTGTCTTTGTTGGGCTATTCTACTGTAGTAAGCGGAAAAATATTATTTCTACTTCTCACGCGCGAGTCTTTCGCGCTATTTTAGCTGTCCCAATCACGTGGGAGTTTGTGTGCTTTGTGTGCTTTGTGTGCTTTCGAAGCACACAGGGGCGGAAATTTTTGCATGAATTCAAAGTAACGATCCGAGTAACGCGTTACTTTTATACTCGTTACTCAATTACATTTTGAGCCGAGCAATTTGTAACGGTAATCAATTACTTTAGCTAGAAGAGTAACGGTAACGGTAATCAATTGTTTTTTTTAGAGTAACGGGCACAAGTCTGCCCCTGCGCCGCCGATGGTTGCCATGGATTATCCCCAAACACCTCGCATCATTCCAACATTAGTACACACCTCTGCCATATGAAGATGCACCATCAACACCAGCAATGGGGCAGAGTTCATCATAAATAAAGCTGTTGTTGTTGTTGTCGAGAAACAAACAAACAAAAACTAGCCCGCGTTGCTATTGCTGTGAACCTCCAGTTACCGGTATTCCTACGAGTAAATCAAGTGGTCTACACATTATTAGATAGTTCGAATAATTACATCGAATCGGTTAATTTAATCCCGTAGCGAACTGTAACGGCAGAACATTACATGAAATGTCTTAAGGGGGAAATCACTTCTTCAAAAATATATGTGTGATTTTCGTCCGCACAAAACACGTGAACGTTCTAAACTATCATCATAAGATTGGTACTGGCGTGGTCTCTTAGCTTTTCTCTAGTCGATGACTTTTTTTTTTTTTAGAGGACGAGGTTGAACAGTTGATTTTTAATAAAAAAAGTTTTGTGCGTCTCGAACATGTGCTGCCATCTCGATAGAGCGTCGCGCACTAAAATGTTTGCGAATTCGAGCTCAATACAAATCAACGGATAGACCTGGAATTCTACAAAACGTGTCATTAACGAGGGCAAAGCAAGGAGAACACGACAGTGCTTCTGTTTTGACGATATTTTTACACCGTTTCTGAGCGCTGTGCGAACAAACGTTCTCGACTGTCCTGCGCAGTAGTGATTCTCTCTTAAGTATCAGTCGCGTGAACCATCGGTAAGGCATGTTTTTTCTGTTTTTTTTTTCGTTAAATTGCGCGTTAGCGCCGCGAAGCAACTGCGGCTACGAGCGGCGTACAGGCCTGGAGAGATGGAGAGAGGACAGCAGGAAGGAGTGGGGGACAGGGTTAGTATGCGTCACGGGCCGACTTCAGGGGAACATTGGCGACAATCGTCTGGAAAGTATCGTCGTTGAATCCTCTCAGTTTCCTAATAAAGCCAGGGGTGGATCTAGGATTTTTCCGGGGGGGGGGGGGGCATCCGCTATGGACAAGTGCCAGGTGCATGCTGGGATTGGTCCATTGAACCCTATGTTCAAGTCTGGAATTGAGAGAGTGAGGACATCGGGACCCCCCCTCTCCAAAATCCTCCCCTGAATAAAGCCCCCTTTTACCACAGGCGCTAGTGGGTCATAATCCCGCGATTGTGGTACATTACATTGAGCGCGACAGAAGAACCTCTCGACTAGCCGATGGGCAGCACCAAAATATCTGCGTATATCTGCTCGCTGCTCAGCGGATTCCGCTTGGATTCATGCTTTTTGGGCTGTGGAACGGCGACTCTGATTTCAAAACAAGCTCCTCCCGTGAAGCGGCAAAAGATCAAAAGATGGCCAAACTCTCTCTCTATATACGGCTCTGATGACGGCGCTTGTGTGGCGCCACCTGTTACCCATTGAACGAACTGTGCGATGAAAACTGTGAGCGAGCGAGGCTGCGCGCTGTCGGGAAGCACTGGGATATCGCTGTACAATCACACAGTTAGATCCGTGTTGCACGGCTCGTTCTTCCCGTGGTACGAGTGGTCACAAAAAATTGAGGTCGTGTCGTTAATAGCCTTCAAATCCTCCGTTTCGGACATCACGCAGCCGGAGAACGCGTACCGTCTCCGAAGCGGTAGAAGACGCCCCCCAGCCTGCGCGGAGTTGTTCACCTCGATCATGTGATCCCAGGTCCAATCAGGAGCCTCCCTACCACTCACGTCACATAGTGACGCGCGTGGCGGCGCCAATCACCTGTCTATAGTGAAGGCGAAGGATATGGTGTTTCACGCACGGGGGATTCCGGGGGTTATTGCAGGCGTACCAATTCCGGTGCGGTTGTACTAATTGTGGGAAAACTGTCTTCGGGTGCCTACCATTCCATGCCGACCAAAAAAGCAGAAACAAAGTTGTGTGCCTCTAGGATGCTCCTTTATCCCCAGTGGAAAAAAAACAAACATATTTTACGTGGTAGGCTCTCGTAAAGACACATCACTAAAGCGCATGCCATAAATGGTTCCATGATTCCAGGGGTTCCATGGTTCCATTCAGGCTTCACTCCAAATAAAGATGTTTTGTGGTCACAAAACATCTTGGTTGTAGAGGAAGAGTGAAGCCTGAATGTAACCCCTATGACTCCTTGATTGATTGATTGATTGATTATTTAAAAGAAAACCAGGGAGAAATTTATGACTGCTTAATGTATTTTATGAACTCTCATTTACCGGCACGGCGTGCTGGCTAAAGGCCAGTTCCGACATGTAGCAGCACGCTAGTATAGCGCTACAAACGGCGCGCAAAAACAGCGCTCACTGTTATCGGACGGTTCACACTAGCGCTATAATTTAGCGGAAGTTCGGCGCTCGTTTCCAATCTGTCCCATCATGGTGCCTTCGGAGTTCAATAGCATTCAAGAACATATAGCGCGAACAAGTAGCATAGACGAACAAGTTCGATCAACTGACTGAACACAAAATTAGCAGACATTTTGGATGAAGGCCAGTTACCACATATAGCGCTTTGCTACATATCACTAGAAAATTGCGCGACATTTTCCTCCCCGCATTGCTACGAACCGCTATAAAACCGCTCTTGTCGAAGTAGAGCCCCGGTCAACTTTTCTAGCGCTATATTGAGCGGTGAGTCTGCGTTGACCAATCGTGAGCTTCTTTCAGCCGTGACGTCGCGGAAGCTGGGGCTTGTTTTGCTTCCGATCACTCGAAGCAGCAAGGCGGGAATGCGACGACGACGACGTGAAAATGGCCACTAGTTTCATCTGCCAATGCATGGGTGTTTGCAGGTCCCCCAAACTCACTTCGGAAAAGCGTGCAACGAAGAAGGCCGCCACTAGATACCCCACTGTTGCCGTTCGGGATCACTTCAGCGCGCTAAGTTTAGCGGCAAAATGTTTTTGTTGTTTCTGCGAATGAATCTAGACTTTATATGTCCAAATAAAACGCGTATAACAACTTTCTCTGTCGTGTTTCACTTTTTGGTCGCATTCTTAAACGTGTTGAGCGATCGGAAGGATCTAGTGCACGGCTGCTGCATCACATAGCGTACCTGTCGTACCAGGCGCCGCAGGCGCTGCAGTCGTCCATTTCTCCTTCGGTGACTTGGCCTGGCTTGGATTGTGCTTCAACTGGATCTTTAGCGCGCTACAATCCACGCAAGCCAACGTCTGGTAACAATGGATTATCTAAGGGCGGCCTCCGGCATTGCACGCATCGGGATAGGAACAAATACATGGGAAAATGGCGACCTTGGGGGACCTTGGTGTTTGGTTACTATAGGCGGGGTGCATTTCCGTAAACCGCTTACCCAGCAAGAGTGAAAAGAATCGCGCGTATTGACAGGGTGCGCCGGTTCACCAGAAAGAGGGAAAAACCACGGCTAAAGCTACGGTGTGACGTCATGTGCACGCCACCGATAGTCTGGTATCGCGATCACAGCGTCGAAAGTGTCATCCCCCTTCATGCTGCGGATACCCGACGCTGATAGTAAGCAATCGCGGTAGCACCGGTGCATCACGTCGCAAAGAGATATCCCGTGACGCCAGCAGGATAGCGCTATGTGCTCGGTTGTATGTGAGAACGGCAAACGGAAAACCAGTGCTATGTTTCGAGCGCTATTTTCTAGCCCTATACAGCGAAACGCTATATGTGGGAACTCGCCTTGACAGACTCTCCGGTTCCAATGCGGTCGCCGTGCCGTTAAATGCGGAAGCAAAACAACTCCACGACTTCCGCGACGTCATCGCTGAGGAGCCTCCTCATTGGCCAAGACGAATGTAGTGCTAATATTAGCGCTGAAAAAGTTGCCACGAGCTCAACTCCCGGTAGCGCTAATTTTTAGCCGTTTGGAGCACTGCGGGGAGGAAAATATCGCGCTATTTTCTAGCGCTATACAGAAAATCGCTATATGTCGGAACAGGTCTCAAAAGTTCGCTGAGTCGTCGTACACAAGAAGGTGAGATAGATGAGCGCTGACAACAAAACCGTCGGATCTCGAAAGAAGGAAACATTTATTTGCAACCGTTGTTCGCTGTTGAGCAATACGACTGCTTCGTGTTCTCTTTCCAGCTAATTTTTAGTGACTTATACGTTCAGTTGTTTCTTCAACATGTTCCACCGCAGCGCGCATACACGTTTGCGAAGTCACCTTGAATAAAAATTATACACAGTGAACTCTCGTTTTATGAACCCTCGGTTTGCGAATTCCTTCGGTTTTTATGAACGGCGTCACGAGGAACTAAACTTTTTCCATAGGTGGGTAGAAATCCAGCGAACCGGTAGAGATGTAGGAAGGGAGTTGCCTCAGGACAGAAGCCGCCGATATTTCGAACAGAGACTGTTCTTCTTCTGGGCACCGTCCTCATCATTGGCATGGTATTTAAAGGGTTAGGTGTGACGTGTTTAAAGGTTCATGCGAATTGTGGGTCAACAGCCCGGAGGGAAGAAAGGGGTCCGTGCGGGCTTCTACGGCCGGAGTGAATGGCTGCTTTGTTAGAGTGTGGAGGGGATTATGTGAACGTAGTGATCTAGGCTACAGACCGGTTACAGAAAAATGGAAGGTTCACGAACACGTGAACCTTGCTGCCACTGCTTTCTACTTTCTTTATTGCATGCCACAACATTGTATTACAAATATTAAAACAAAAAAAAACTTTGCTCGTTCTGGAATTTTCGCCGTAACCACGTAACCACTAACCTCCTTATCTTTCGCTATGCTTGCCAATTCTTGCCTGTTGTCCCGTTTCGTCCACGTGTACGTGAACCTTCCATTTTCTGTAACCGGTCTGTAGCCTAGATCACTACGTTCACATAATCCCCTCCACACTCTAACAAAGCAGCCATTCACTCCGGCCGTAAAAGCCCGTACGAAACCTTTCTTCCCTCCGGGCTGTTGACCCACAATTCGCATGAACCTTTAAACACGTCACACCTAACCCTTTAAATACCATGCCAATGATGAGGACGGTGCCCAGAAGAAGAACAGTCTCCGTTCGAAATATCGGCGGCTTCTGTCCTGAGGCAACTCCCTTCCTACAAACTCTTTCCATGTATTTCTCCCTCAGTTTCTGAACCATCAATACCCGAAATATTGTGACGTCTCTTTCTGAAAGGGGACGGCAGAGACTTCCATTGATTGGCCCACGGGAATGCACTGGGATCAACTCAATGCAGTTGAACAAAGAACGAAGGTCAAAAACCCCTGCAGTGTCCCACAGTTTTTTCCTGTGCTGACGATGAACACATATGGGAGCCGCTGCATGATGGTGCTTTAGTGCAGGTGTCCAATGACGGTGCCGAGGGTGATCATGGTCATGGTAAACGTACCTAGCAATAATGTTCGGAAGTTGTGACAGCGCGCTCAGTATGGCATCACATCCACAGTGCGGTACGGTACTTCGAGGAACAGGAGCACGAGTCAAGTGCCTGATTTCTATCGTCTCTTCTGAACAGAATAAATACAGCCGAACATGTGATGTAGTGCACAATTTACAGAGTATTTTCAAAACTCGAAGTAACCTAGTCCATTTCGTGTAGTGTTTCAGTCCATTTCTTTCCCGCGCACCTTGTACCTCCATTGATGAACGATTTTTTCGAGAAACGAAGGATGTTCATAAATGGAGGGTTGACTGTACACTGTAATGTTGAGGAAATGCTATAAATTCATACATTGATGTAGTGTTGCAGATGTTCATTACCGCAACGTCGTTGTTGTTGATGGAACATCACAGAGGGAACATAACGTTGACGTGATGTTAACAATGGATGTTGCGGCAACGTTGCAAATGAATTTTGCAGATAAAGTTAAAGTTGCCGGCAACAGCAACGTCTGAGCAATGTTACGAGCTGACATTTAGACAACGTTGTTGCAAATTTTTGCGCTACCTGGGGCCACTTTGCACTTTTCACGCAGGCATTCCATATTTTCTACGAACATCGCCTGGCGTGCATTCCAATGCACTCCTTTATCAACACGCAAAACAAACCAGGATTCAAGAGACCGAAACCGTTGAACTATCGGTAAGCCATGAGTCACTAAATAAGCTTGTTTCAGTGGCTCCGGGTAAGCAAGATGCAAGAGAGAGAAAGCAGCAAGTAAGGGTAAAACACATTCACCTGGACAACAACGTTCACCCGATTAGTCTTATTTCCGAAAATTGAGCACGACTCCGAAGGCGCTGTCCCGTTTATCGTGCCCCACCCTGACTTGTTGAACCATGAACGAAATCTGTATTGCTCATTACATCTGCACACATGTCTAGACCAGCTCCCGTGGCTCAGTGGTTAGCGTGCTGGCCATGTCACGTCGAGACTGGGAGGTACCCGGGTTCGAATCCCGGTGCCGGCTGTGCTGTCTGGGGTTTTTCCTGGGTTTTCCTCAGACGCTTTCAGACATATGTCGGCACAGTTCCCTTAGAAGTCGGCCTAGGACGCACATTCCCCCAGGGCGTGAGTCGTGACGTTGCCCACATACGTGAGGCCGACAACGGCAAGCCCTATCACCACCACACATGTCTAGAACAACTCGGAAAAGGCATGGGATTTTGTCAGATTTATTTGTTTTATTTTAATTTTATTTGAATGCAAGTTCTCAACTCAAAGATACCATTCCTGATTCGAGATAACGTAGATGCACGTGAAGAGCACGATACAGTATTCATTGACGAGGCTCCTTCTACCCTATTGTACAGCTTGGGACAAAAGTTTACGGAACAGCGGGATGTGACATTTCTCCACTTGAGTAGCACCCTAGCAGCAAACGGGAGCAGACACACATACTAATAGATGGAGAGAACAGCTGGTCACCTGTTTCTTATTCAAGCTATTCCCGGCAGGTATGACCGGGCCGCTCCGATGTAGAAATACGCGAACGCCGTGTTCCGTAAACTTTTGTCCCAAGCTGTACTAAATCGTCGCATCCCAGATCCTGTGTAGTCCGTAGTCTTGCTGAAACGGTGACGAACACGTTCCGTTCAAATCGTCTAAGTCGATGTCGTACACCAGGACGCATCTTCTTTTTGAAAATTTTTGTTTCAAGGACGCCAAGGATTCAACGAAAAAAACTTCGCTCTGTGGTCCTCTCAACTACCAGTACGCCTCGCAGTTGGTATAAAGGCCGTGTATTTCGACAAAACTAGTGTACAAAACTCAAATAACGCAGCTTTCCGTCTTTGATTGGATATTTCCTCTGGTACACCCGGTACGTTTCCCGTGTAAGCGGCTTCAAAGAGCAGGCTGACGCTGAAGCAAGCATTCCCTGGTGCCAGAGCGCTGATTGCCTTCCAGACTGCATCGAAACTCTTCCTGGCCTGCAAACACCGCCGAGCGAAATATTTACCAGGGGGAAACGTCGAAATCTTCGCGTCGAAGAACAGGGTATCAACCTTACCACGAAGGATAGAAATATTGAAATGTTGTAGAGCTAGAATTGCGGTTCCCGGTAGCATCACTGTAATATTGAAATGACGTCCAAGTTGGGCATTGAGATGAAACAGTTCTTTCAGTCTGTCTAGAAGGTCAGCCAGCGTCTCTCCATCGTATGGGAGTCCGCAAGGATCCTCAGGATACACCCAATGTATGTTGACACCATCCAGGTGGAAACGAAGGACGGTGCCCAGGATGTCTACAGCGATCCTTGCCATCATTCCCTTGTCCCAACCGAGCCGTGCGAACTGAAAGCTGTCCTCATCATGTCCTCCCACTGAGAGCAGAACCTTGTTCCACATCCTCCTGAGTGATCCAAGATGTCGAAGACCGTAATAGTGATCGAAATTGGGAGCCATCCAGCTGACCAGCGTCAATGCCCACTGACCAGTAAATCACTCAAGAGCAGAGATGGAATGGTACGTGCTTCGGGAGGTAGTCGTATTGTTTCGGTTTTCGGAAACGGCTGTTGTTGTAAACACAGCAAAATACGACGTCGTTACTGGGCTCACTGATGTTGTTCCGTACGATGTCGTAGTCGGCTACGTCGGCGATGTTGTCGGTGATTGCGGCGCTCTTCAAACACGTTGCTGGCAGTCCGTCCCAGTGCTCCGGAACCGTGACGCGGTCAAATCTGGACGTCGAAGGATGGTTCGTGGGAGCTTCGGTCAAAGGTGTCACGCTCACAGTTTCCGCGTTGCGGAGGAACTGATGGAAGATGAATCCAGTGGATAGAACCATAAGACCACATATCATGGTGCAAAATACCCAGACATAGAATAAGTTCCATAACTTAAAAACCCGAGACTAGGGGACAAAAAAAAAAAAAAAAAAACGACAAGCACAGGCGAGGTCTCAAACACAGCTGAAAGTTTACTTAACAGCACAAACATATAAGGGTTCAAGTGGGTGAGAATGAAGGGTGAGGAGAACGTAAGAACGTCCCCAAAACCAACGGGAAGGTCAGGGAAGGCTTGCTGACACAGTTCGCAGCAGAGATAATGGACAGCGTTTCCTTCATAAGCCTTTTGTTGAGGTCACTTTCACTGGACATTACAAAGGTTTCATGCCATCTGGGCGCACAACCTCTACAGACTTGTAGGTGTTTTACCAATTCGGAAGAACAATCGTTATTTTTTACTTTGAGGGCATGCTCCCGCAAGCGATCATTTAGGCAGCGTTTACTTTGGCCGATATAACAATAACCACATTCCAGAGGTATCTGATATACAATATTAGAACGACAGTTCACATACATAGTTCTGTGGGTTTTACATGAAGTTTCAACTTTTTCAAAAGGTGTCAACGAGTCTAAACGAAAATTATTTCTAAATACAAGGTTCACATCAAATTTCTTCGCAACAAAAAGCAGGTTATGAGAAATTTTATGAAGATACGGAATTACGACAGCTCGCTTGCTACCTCTCTATCCTCTCGTTATAGAATAAGTTGTCGTTTTCTTCTTCTGGGTATGGTTCGCTTTCTTCAGGCGTCTCCAGACTTCTCAGTGAGTAGAAGGGAGGACTTCTGACTGGCATTGACCCGAAGTGTGATGCAGGCTCAGAGGAACTTCCACTGAGCGCAGAAGATAAGGAGCAGTGTCATGGCGGGACTGGGGACTTCCTGACACTGCACCAGACGTTGTTTTCTTGTTGCTCGACGGGTAAACAGGGCTAGGTGACGTGCATTGAGGATTAGGGCTAATGCATCTTTCATTCGAGTGCATCATATCAGGGTCGCCTTTGTGCGAAGACTGGAAAAGGGGGGGGGGGGGTGAGACAAGACGCTTCGGATGGAGCGGTCGCGCTGTCGTCGTCGTCTTCTTCAACTGTGCACGCTCTTCTTCTAAGTCGTAGCGCCGTAGGCAGCTGCTCATACAAGCTGCTTGATTCGGCAGTTTTTGTCGTACGGAGACGTTTCGAAGGAGGACCGAGGGGGGCAACCGCTTCGGTCACTTTTCCTAGAAGGGGTGGCGAACGACAGGCACCATGATGACATTGGAGAATAAAATGAGCGTTGAGAGGAACATTCCCTGCAGAATTTAGAAAGGCGTATTTCTATTGCATTTGCACTATTTCACGTTTACCACTTGGAACATTTCTGCAAAGATATCAAGTTCAGGTTATCTCGTGTTGTGTGGGCGAAGTTACAACATGAACGGCGCATCTGTAAATGTTAAAGGCGCAATATACGGGTATACGAGGCGCACTTTTTTTAAATACATTGTGATACGTTGCCGACGGTGAACGTTTTTTTAAAAAAATGTTGTCGCAAAACAGTAAATAATGGCTCCAAACCGACTGAATATTCACTGAACTCTTTCGCCATCATGCCCCGCCCTGTGATGTCCTGGCGACAATAGCGACACGTCATTTTGACGTCACGCACCATGCGGGACGCTTATACATTAATTTTGTTGTAACATCGAGAAGTGAGGTGAACTCTAAACATATTCCCACTTGTCCAATCCAAGGTAACCAGTTCAAACTGTACCAAAAACCCTCAATATTGTATTTCACATGCGCACTATGTTTTCTGTGCTGTATTGCTCCGCGAGGTCACCGCGATGTTCCCGCAACCGGTGCCCTCGCCAGCTGCAGCTCGTCTCAGTGGGGTCCGTCATTGGCTAGGAGAGCGAAATCCCCCCCACCTCCAGCGCCTAAAATTCGGTGTTGCTATACGCTGGAATATAGAGACGTGACCGGGTTCCAAGGATAAGGAGAGGCTCGCGCGGATTATGCTCTTTGAATGGCATCGTTTCGTGTTAAAGACGCTCGCTAGAACCGAAATAATTTCATATCTGGATATCGTGAGCTACGTTCTTTCATTGGGCATAATAATTGGAGATTGTTCGTCGACCTGTTTTGTGCCCCTTTAATTATGAGAACCCCTAACAGGTTGACACAATGCATGCCAGGTGACACTACGCGCATGTTCGTTGACCATTGGTTCGAATTAACATTGAAACCTGTGCGTACGCGTGATATCGGTATTAATCTCGCGTCTTCAGAATCCTCTTGATTTTAGGTCATCGCACCCCATTTGTCTCAGACTCTACCCTCGTAAAATATTGCTCCTCTATCTGACGCAGAAGCACCCTAAAATGAAGCCTAAGAAGTACCCTAAAATAAATCCTAAGAAGTACCCTAAAATTCAGCCTAAGAAGTACCCTAAAATAAATCCTAAGAAGTATCCTAAAATAAATCCTAAGAAGTATAACGCGATATGACTCACAATCGGTCATCGAACTGGCAACATTGTGTCTCGAGGGGCAATTGCTATCTAGTCAGCACGACTACTAGGAGACGTCCAACGTGAGGAAGAGAGCGGAGACGCGCACGCTGTTGCTAGGAGAGGGACAGCAGAGCCCTCGATGACGCTACGCAACCTTCAAGAGTTCTGTGAAGTTTTACTGCTTCTTAATAAATAAAGTCTCTCTTGTGGCTTTTAGACCAGGTGTTTATTTTTATGCTTTACCGAATTATTACAAAAAAAAACAAACAATGAGAGCAGCTCAGATGTTATTTTTGCAGTTGAGTTCTGCGGCCAGGCGGACATCCTCTGGAAGAGAACTATCAGATGAGAACTAGTCTGTGTAACTACCAGATGGACAATTATGCGACATTCTTAACTCAATTAACTTTTTAATCGGGGAATTTCCGGCAAAAGCGAGATAGCACTTTGAGAGACTATCTTCGTTGCACGCCATTTCACGTTTAACAAACCCTGAAACACGCACGTGCTTGAAAATATCCATTCCAGAGTACCCCCCCCCCCCCAAAAAAAAAAAGAAGCCAAGAGTGAGGGGCGCATCACCCTCCCCCACAAAGGTTCATCTGGGCAAAAAGGCGGTTTATCTGACCAGCTCAGCGGCACTGGTCCGAAAGCATGTGACCCTCTAAAGGGAAATGAACGCTGTACTCCCCGCGGTCCCTTTCCCTTAGAAGTTCCCTTAGAAGTCGGCCCAGGACGCACATTCCCGCAGGACGTGAGTCGTGACGTTGCCCACATACGTGAGGCCGACAACGGCAAGCTCTATCACCACCACCACCACCACCGCGGTCCCGGGTCGCAGCGGTTTCGGTTTCGGCTAACTTGCATTTAAAAAAAAAATCCAGGATGGATATCTTATCGAAGGTGCGTATTTTCGTAATTTGTTAAACGTGCAACGGCTTGCAACGAGGATAGACTCTCGATCTGCCGTCTTGCTTTCGCCCGTAATCCCCTAATTAAAAACGTAATTAATGAATTTCATGTGATTAGTCATCTTGTAGTTGCACACGTCCTTGTAGGGGATGCCCGCCTTGCCGTAGAAGTCAACCGAACAAACGACGTCTATGCTACTCTCATAGTTGATTTTATAATAAAAAAAAAATATGTATAGGCTAAAACTAAACACCCTGTGTTTTGGGTAGTGAGCTTTCGAGTGGCGGTTGATTTTTATTTAAAAACAAACTAAGATAAATACCGCGTTTAGCAAAAATACTCAAAACGTCGGGAAGCATGGTGTAACTCCGAATTCCGATAAATGGGGAACTGACGTTTCATATCTCATACCGGACACGTAATCATCAGTGCAAGCGAGAATGAGGAGAACCACAAACCAACGCGTCGTGTTTAGTACTCCTCAGTGCCACTCTGAGGAGTGCTTAGGGCTATACGTTCTATGGCAGCAACACCGACTCGTGTTTCATGGTGAGTATCGTAACTCGATTTGGAAGAGTCGTGGGAGTTTTCCTATCACTTATCATGCAGAAATCAACCAAGGACAATCAATCAATCAAGCAGAGGACTAACTTCGACTGGAGCCTCAAAAGCGTGATACGCTGCAGTCCCTTCCACACTCGGGGAGCGCTTTTCCGAAACGGATTGTAGAGCAATTGGCAGAACAATGTTATATTTGCACTGACTGCAAATGACTGACTGGAATGATTAAAATTTGCACATGCACTACTCCTATTTTTATTACACGTACATTGCACGAAAATTATTCTGCATTAATGTCCTGCACTTGACAGCTCAGCAGAAATGCCCTAAATGATCAATGCGAAATAGTGAAGAATATAACTGAAGAATATCATTTTGAGTTCTACACTGCATGTATCTCTAGACTGTCATATTATTACGTATCCTGGTTTCCGTCCTCTTGCGCCCACTCTAAGAAAAGGGGCCGGCACGTTCTCCCCCCCACCCACTTGAGTCCCCCTCGAAACGTCTCTGTAAGAAAAAAAATTCTTAAGCAGGCAGCTGGTAAGAGCGGTGTCGAAAAATGTTGTAGCCCCACGCCATAACGTGGAAGGAGCAAGTACACAGCTGAAGAAGAAGAGGACGACAGCAAACGGATCGCGCTCCATATGACGTGCCTTGTCTGACAGCGTATTTCCAGTGTTCCCATAACGACGGCCGGTGATATTATGCAGTCGAACGAAACGCCCGTTAGCCCCGAACCACCTTGCATGTCAGCTACCCCTGTTTACCCGTCGAGTAACAAGGAGACAGCCTCTGGTAATGTATCAGGAAGCCCTCAGTCCCGCCAGCACACTTCTGGTTCTTCGGCACCCAGTGGGAGCTCATCTGAGCCTGCAACACACCTCGGGTCAACGCCAGCCAGAAGTCCTCCGTTCTATTCGCTAAGGAGCTTAGAGACACCCGAAGAAAGCGAACCATATCCAGAAGAAGACCACGACAACACCTTCTATGTCTGGACCTTCTGCACTATCGTATGTAGCGTTATGATTTTACCCTCTGGAATCCTCTTCCTTAACTTCCTTCGAAGTGGTTCCAGCGACGTCGAAACTGCAAGCGTAACATCGTTGACCGGAGATTCCGCGAGCCGTTCTTCAACGTCGAGTTTTGACCACGTCACGGTCCCGGAGCACTGGGAGGGACTCCCACCTACGTGTCTGAAGAGCGCAGCTATCTCCGACAACATCACTGACGTAGCCGACTCTGACATCGTACGGAACAACATCAGTGAGCCCAGTAAGGACGTGGTATTCTGCTGTATTTACAACAACAGCCGTTTCCGAAAACCGAAACAATACGACTACCTCCCGAAGCACGTACCATTCCATCTCTGCTCTTGCGTGATCTACTGGTCAGTGGGCATCGACGCTGGTCAGCTGGTCAGTAGGGTTCCCAGTTTCGATCACTATTACGGTCTTCGACAGCTTGGATCGCTCAAGCGCAAGTGGAACACGATTTTGCTCTCAGTGGGAGGATATCCCGAGGACAGCTTTCAGTTCGCTCGGCTCGGTTGGGACAAGCGAATGATGGCAAGATTCGCTGTAGACATCCTGGACACCGTCCTTCGTTTCCACCTGGATGGCGTCAACATACATTGGGTGTATCCTGAGGACCCCTGCGGACTTCCATACGACGGAGAGACGCTGGCAGACCTCCTGGACAGACTGAAAGAACTGTTTCATCTCAATACCCAAGTTGGACGCCATTTCAATGTTACACTGATGCTACCCGGCACCGCAAGCATAGCTCACCAGCATTTCAATATTTCCCTCCTTGCCGATAAGGTTGATACCTTGTTTTTCGACACGAAGGTTTCCACATTTTCCACTGATCAAGATATCTCCCGGCAGTGTCTGCTGGCAAAGTATAATTTCGATGCAGCCTGGAAAGCAATCAGCGCTCTGGCACCAGTGAAGGCTTGCTTCAGCGTCAGCCTGCTCTTTGAAGCAGCAGCGTATCCTGGAGGCAAACCGTGGATGCCACACGAAATATCCAATGAAAGCGGCAAAGCTGCGCTCTTTGAGTTTTGTACACTAGGTGTGTGGGAGTTCACATCCTTTCGTGGCTGCGAGGCATACAGGTATGGGAAAGGAACGCAGGGCGAAATGTTTTTCGTCGAATCTTTGACCTTGCTGAAACGTAAATTTTCGAAAGGAAGATGCGTCCTTGTGTTCGACATCGACTTCGACGATTATAACGGAACGTGTCCATCACCTTTCGAGCAGGACTATGGACTAAAAAGGGTACGGAATGCGACGGTGTAGTCGAATAAAATCATAGAATAGAAGGAGCTGTAACGTAGGACGAGACAGTTTTTAATATAAATTAATAAATATATTATTACAGTTTTCAAGAAACAAAATGAAATATACAGTTTTATGTGACTATTGCATCTCGGTGGAAACGTCCCGGAGGAGTGCTTACTCGAACCATGTCGGATGTCCTAATAAACGCTTTTAGTTTATTCGTGACTGCCGCAATTGCAGGGCTCACACCCTGGCTATCACCACCTTGTATCCCGTTAGTTTGATCTACACACCCTATACCAGGCAACGCGTACGTAAGGGCTAAGTATCGCTTGGCCAAGAGGTAAGTCGGCAACATGCTGTAGCACAGCCAGGAAAGACTTCACAGGCATGTACAATTTTTCTTGTCGCGAAAATCAACCTCTGATTGCAAAACAACCGGGAAATGAAAGTCAGGAACTCCAATAGGAGAGACAACGTGCGTCACTTCCGCTGTCTGTCACGGCGGTCTCGGCACCGCTCGCCAGGCGCTCAGTGTGCTCCGCGGCCTAATTTTATATCGGGATTGTGGCGGCATTTCAACTGATTCCCAAAACGCAATGGATTAACGAGATTCCCACTGTCCCTAAGAACACAGGCAGAGGGCGAATCCTCATCCAAAAGAAACAAAAGCCGTTTCTTGAGCCTGGCCGCTCCCGAGGGCGATCTTCGGATCCCCATAATGGGGGTTTGTCAGACCTGAACCAACACGGCGGCTATCTTTACAGATTCAATGGACGTCGGGCTTGGTGGGGTCTTCCCTCCTCGTCGGTCTTGCCGCGGCCGTCCCCCCAGCCGGGGATTCGCGGGAATATAGTATCATTGACCAGTAGTACCAGACAGCACATAGTGGGATAATAGATGCCTATGTGATGCCTAACCTTAGACATCTGGGATCACTATAGAATGTCTGAGGCTAGACCTAATGTCCAGTAGCCGTCCTCTAGCATAGCAGTAGACGTGCTAATGTAACACTAACAGCCGTCTAACCTTAGACATTGATGCCCGTATTCACCAGTCCCACTTAGCCACTGGTTTAGTGACGTCTGGTTTAAGTTGGTCACGTGAGTACTTCGTCCGCCAATCACGAACAACCACCCCGCTGGTCTAACCCGGCTACCGTGAGGGCCATGTCGGCCTCCATGGAGTTTGTGTGCACAACGCATAGGCCTAATCTACGCTTCGCCGGAAATTTTTCGGCGAAATACAGGTAAGTTGACTTGTAAAGCTACTAGAAGCGTTGCAGACATGTACAAGATACTCAAAAATGTATTTAAGATAAGATAATAAATACTGACGTTAGAATGTAATTAAGATAGAGTATAAATACATGAAAATTAAAGTAATTAAGATAGAGTACGAAATACTTCAAAAAGTATTTGAAATACAATTAAGATAATATTTATCCTTGAACGTAAAAAGTCACCAGTCACTGGTCAATGCGGCATGTTGCCGCTAGGTGACATGAATCACCTAGTCCCCGCGTACTACGCAACCCGTCCTTGTGAGATAGGAGTCATCTAAACACAAGTCCCAAAAATATGACAAAGGGACACTAAATAACTCCACTAAGTATATGTGACGCAGAACAAAGCAAACTTCTAGCAGGTCAGAATTCGGCGTTACCGCTTCAGGGCACACATAATAGAACCCTCACTCGCAAAGGATTACTACACACGGGCCAAGGTCTCTAAATGGAGACTTCCAAAAAAGGCCAATGTCCGGGTCAAGTCCGAAGAACTCAGGAAATTTCCACTGAACAAGCAAGATAAGGGAAAGACGAGACACAGAAAGTTTGAGAGGGAGAACCAAAATATGTAATTAGAGTATTGAGTAGAAAATACTATAAAATGTATTTTAAATAGAGTACAAATACACAAAACAAAAAGTATTGAGTAGAATACTAAAATACCGCAAATTGTATTTATAATACAGTATTTTAAATACAATACTCCAAATACGTACAAGTCTGAGCGTTAGTAAGGCGAATGTTGTTGCACTCCAATCAATATTTGCCCTCAACGTCTCATGTCGTTCGGCGT
The DNA here is from genome assembly GCF_037126465.1 of Ornithodoros turicata. Classification (NCBI taxonomy): domain Eukaryota; kingdom Metazoa; phylum Arthropoda; class Arachnida; order Ixodida; family Argasidae; genus Ornithodoros; species Ornithodoros turicata. The sequence goes on from NC_088201.1 coordinate 233,736,248, forward strand.
TCACACGACGTAAACCCGGCGGCCTAGCGATGGTCTAACTCACATGTATTTGCGTTGGACTGATTTAAACTAGGGGTGGGGGTAGTTTAAAGCCGATCTACCGCGGAGCAGCTGTGAATGAGCCTTTCAAGAAACAACCCAAAAATTTACAACAACGAGCGCTCCCTTTTCCAGTCTTCGCACAAAGACGGCCGTGATATGACGCACTCAAATGAAAGAATAGCCATGCCAAATATATAGCCATGTCAAGAATAGCCATGTCAAGAATAGCCATGTCAAATGCCAAAAATAGTTTCTGCTGGAAGCTGTTGTCTCAAGTCGAAATTTCGCAAATTCAGCAAAAAGAACGTTGTGAGGAACCCGTGAGCGAAGCAAGTGAAGTAATGAACCCGCAGTCGATAAAAAGTCAATGATCTATATGAAGTGAATTTTGAAATTCGCTCTCCTAATTTAGGACCAACATCATCAATGTCAGTGATGTCAACATTGGCAGCTACACTCTAAGAAAAAAAGGAGTAAAACGGGGAGTAATTGCAGCTTCTACTCCCCTAGTCTGCAATTACTCCTTATTTTAGTCCCCTAACCCAACATTTAGTCCCGACATTTACTCCACGGGACTGCAAATTGTCACTTAACTTCGCGAATGGTCTCCTGAATGCAACAGTCGAAGTAAATATGTGCCCTTGGTCAATTTGAACGACATAAGGCTGTATAACTCAGCCAACGTAGCAATTTTGCAGCCACACAGAGTAAGAAACAGTTAGTGCATCTTTCTTCGCAAATTGTGCCCTAGTATGGCGCAAGATTTTATATCACTCGATATATCATGGTTGACGGTTTGCTTCAAAGTATTTTCATGCATGCGCACTAATTATGTACCTGGGACTCTTACAACAGCGTGTGAAATGCGGTCTTCACTCTGTGACATTCATTTACTCCCGTGCATTTACTCCCGAAAGGGACTATTTTTTGTGGCAATGCAATTACTCCCCAAAAGGAGTAAAAGTACCCCCTATGAAAATGCATTTTGCCTTTCTGCAGACTTCTTGTGGACTTCTTGTTTCCTGTCTTGACAGTGTGTTGACTTCGACTTCTTGTTGATCAAGTCAACAGGAATTGCTGTTGACATCATGTTGACAATTCCTTGAACTACCATGTGTATCCTCTGTGGACAAGGCACATAGGTGACGTTGTTGACAATTTGTGGTCTTTCTGTGCACCTATGTAACAAGTACTTATTTCGACCGTTTTATCTTATAGATGGATTTTGTATTATTAATCACTGCCTTATCGGCCAGTAATGACTCCAGAGGTCGACCTCTAGGGGTACCGAGCATTCCCTAAAAGGGGGCGGGGGTATATGTGTATGAGGCATATTTGTAGTCTATTCATTGGGAGACAAAGGTGTATGGGTAATATCAGCAGTTTCAGGGTGAGTTGCAAAAAAAACAACAACAACACATGTTGGGTATACACCCCTCCTGGGAGGTAGACAGATGCGTGTTATCGGCTCTCTAAACAAAGCGGTGTTTGAATCTGAATTTATGATCAAATGCAGCAGCTTGAATGCCACTTTGTCACCTTTTAGCTGCACATTAAAACTCTAAATACATTTTTGTTGGCTTTGAGATGGCTGTTCCTCGTATTATTTATACTTCAGTTCAGTATACAACGACCACATGAGGATCATGCACATGCGACCGACATGTTTGCTCCAATTTTTGACTCTGCGCCTCCGTGCCTCGCCCTCGCCTTGTCACGAAGGAGTCATCGCGATTAGCATCATCGGAATGTCGTTGGAACGGTTACGACATGTTTCAACTGTCTTGTCCATTAGTGAACAAAGGAGGACGTGATTTTGCGTCGTAAGGGGTAAGCTGTGTGATCGAACTGTGTTCTTAGGTTTCACTTGTATTCACACCATAACTGTTGTGTTGTAGGCTTTTGTTGTTTGTTTCGAGCAGCGGCGTCCTGCCTCGCGTCCGGTCAGGTAAGTGTTTACAAGCATCAGTTCGTGGCCGGTTTTGCTTTAATTTCATTCTCGTTGTTGCAGGCCATGAAAGAACAAAGTAGGATATGATTTTGCGTCGTAATGGGTAAGCTGTGTGATCGAAGTGAGTGATTCAGGTTCACTTGTATTCACACTATGACTGTTGTGCTGTAGGTTTTTGTTGTTTGCTTCGAGCACCGGCTGCAGTCTTGCGTCCCGTTCGGGTAAGTGTACAAGTATCAGTTCGTCGCCGTTGTTGATTCTGCTAATTTCATTCTCGTTTTTGCAGGCCTTACTTTGTTGAACAGTAAGCTGGGTGAACCAACTTTGTTGTTCCTATGGCCATTTTACTCAGTTTTACTCACCTGCGTTTGAACATTACTAATTTGCAATTGCACGCCCTATTTCAGACACATTTCTCTCCAATGCTTCGAGACGACGCTTTCGCCGAAATTCAATGAATTTTGAAGTCCAGCGTTTAGTGTTTCATCGTGGGTCGCCAGAAGAACAGCAGATCATTGACTGTCAATTGTGCGACGCAACACTGTGTGGCACGAAGCATGTGTACGTGTGAAATACTTCACTACCGTGTGCCCGGGATGTATTGTATGATTGTGTTGGTACTGGATACTTCTGTCAAGGTATGCATTTTCGGAATAAAATAGATACATATATAGTTTTGCAATACTTAATTTCGTGCAATTTATGCATGCTGCCAGTGAGTGAACATATGCACTCATAGAAATACAACTTCACCGCATAGCACGCTCCTTGCCGACCATCAACTCGAATGATATCGCTATGTGCCCTGATTTGTTCAAACGGTAGGCGTACGCCTTTTTTGTGACACTTACGCTGTTCATAATTGTCACAAAAATGGCGTACGCCTCCCGTTTTCAGCAGATCGGCAGATAACGATATCATTCGAGATGATGGTTGGCCAGGAGCGTGCTATGCGGTGAAGTTCATTTCTAAGAGTGTAGAGTCACAGGAAGTCCACAAAAAGTCTTCACACCATACGCCGGATAGTGTGTTGACAGTACACATAAAGTGAACAAAAATCGCACAGCCATTCTGTAGCCAAATGTCTACAGAAAGTTGAGGGCCATAAGTCAACAAGAAGTAAATATACGCTGGCAACACGATGTCTACAGAGACTCTGAAGAGA